>NC_056747.1:693873349-693983494 GCF_019279795.1 Protopterus annectens | reverse complement strand
AAGTTTTCCCTGTTACTGGATGAACAAAGGTCACTCCTGTGTCAAAAATATCTCCACAGCATGAACAATTGTGGCATTTACATGTACCATACTTAGAGGAAAGCGTTTTCACAATGTTGGTAGAAAAATCCTTATAACATAATGAATTTTTTAAAGTTCTCATGTTCCTATAGGCAAATAAAGGTCTATCACCCAATAAGGCCTTTAGTTCATTTGAAGCCATTAGTATCAACCAGTTCTTAAATATTATTTGCTTTATGGATGGTGTTGTAAGACTATATGCAGTTACATATCTAGTCATGTCCATACGCACATTCGTACTATTCATAGATAAGGCATCTGACTCCAGTGGGTCAGATAGGGAAGGTAGGAGCAAACTTAGTCTTCCTCTCCTGCATCACCTTATCTTTCTCCACAGAGAGTAGGACATTATCATATCCACTAGCAGAAAAATCCGCTAACATATCCTTTAATTGTAACTCAAAACAGCAGTCATCAGTGTTAAGCCTACTCAACCTTCCTAACTGGGACCTCACAATACCTTTAAAGATGTGTGGTGCATGCATGCTATGAAAGTGGGTGTATCTACCAGCACACACATCCTTTCTATGTGACTTAGTATTCATATGTCCATCCTTAAATATAACTTCTACATCCAAAAACACAATTTCAGTCTTGGAATAGCTCATTTTAAACTTTAAAAAGGAAGAAGCTCTATTCAAATAGTCCAAAAACATATTCAATATATCCAAGCTGCCCTTCCAAAGTAGGAAACAATCGTGTACAAAACGTTGGAAAAATCTAATATGTTGTCTATAAGGGTTTAGATCACTCAAAATATGCTTACTTTCCCACTGGTAGAGCACTAGGTTAGCATAGGTGTTGGCTATGGAAGTACCCATAGCCACACCAGTGAGCTGAAGGTACGTAAGTTCATTAAAGAGGAAAACATTATTCTTTAAAACCACATCTAGAAGGCTACACCACGTTTCTATTTTACCATAATCAGGGTTTGGACATGAAGTCAAAAAATCTCTCAAAAGGCCAATCCCATCATCATTCGGTATGACTGTGAAAAGAGAGACAATGTCCAGAGTTACCAAATAATACTCATTATTCATCATTTGTTCCTTCTCAGTGTCTCTCTTTGCACAAGGACATACCATCCAAAGGCTTGGAAAATAGATGCCCTTTCATTCAACTGGAACTCCCTAGCAATCTATGCATTCCCGCCTCTGCCACTGATGACCTCAGTATTACTAAAGATCAAAGCAGAGAAACTCAAGGGAATCTTAATAGCTCTGGATTGGCCAAGACAACACTGGTACCCACTACTACGGAGCATATGTCACACCAGGAGGTGGGCTCTCCCTCAGTGGCCCCTACTTTTGACTCAACACAATTTCGAAGCATTGCATCCAAACCTACAGACTCTGCAGCTAACAGCCTGGGAGATCCCATAAATAACTTCAGCTCATCTCTCTCCAAGGAAGTTCAGCGGATACTAACAGAGGCTCGAAGACCATCCACCAGAAAGGTTTACTTAGCAAAGTGGAAAAGATTCAGCAATTGGAATTCCAGCAAGGGGCATGATGCCTCATTACTGAACATCCCACTTATCTTGGAGTATTTGGCAGATATGTTACAGAGCGGCCTCTCGTATTCTTCAATAAAGATACATGCATCTGCTATTTCAGCTAGATACAACACTGATCCTCCTGTTTTTTCTCACCCCTTACTAAGACAATTCCTCAGGGGAATCAAGAACATTAAGCCACCAAGAAAGGCCCCAGTGCCAGCCTGGGACCTCAATTTTGTCTTAGAAAAACTAACTCTACCTCCTTTTGAGCCAGCAGCTTCAGTTGACTTGCAATTTCTCTCATGGAAGACAGCTTTCCTGTTGTCAATTACCTCAGCAAGAAGGGTTTCGGAGCTACAGGCCCTAATGGCAATACCACCCTTTATTATTTTCCACAGAGACAGGGTTTCATTAAGGACCAACCCTACTTTTATGCCAAAGGTGGTATCTAGGGTTTCTCTAAATCAAGCCATTCATCTGCCTGCTTTCTTCCCCAATCCTGAGAATAAGGGGGAAAGACTTTTGCATACCTTGGACATTCATAGACAACTTCGATACTACCTGGACAGAACCAAGGCCAGTAGGAAGTCTGAACAGCTTTTTGTAGCTTACGCTCCTGCAGTCCAAGGAAAAGCAATTTCAAAACAGACTATCTCTAAATGGATTGGACATTGCATCAGATTCTGTTATTCCTTTCATGGAAAGACTGTTCCAGCCTATGTCAGACCACATTCCACCAGAGCTACAGCCACCTCCACAGCCTTTTTAAGAGGGCTGCCTACCAAGGACATTCTAGAAGCTGCTACATGGAGCTCCGTGCATACATTCTCCAAACACTACAATCTTCCTCTATATTACAGATCCAGAGCAGGCTTTGCTTCGGCAGTCCTGCAGGGTTTGATTGCCACACCATCTCTTTCCTAGAGCATACCTCCTCCCCCAGCTAAGCTATGGTATTCTACCCACATGTTATGACTGCAGTTGCATTCTTGAAGGACATAGTACAGTTTTGTTCCTACCATAAATGTAGATGTCCGATAGACATGCAACTGCAGTCGGGTTTTCCCTCCCTCCATACCCCTCTATGCCTAGGGTCCACTCCTATCCCTCTTACTCTTAGCTGGGGATATCTGTTATGATGTATTTGTTTTTATTGCTCATGCATTTGTTTGGAATCCTGTTTTTGTCTTACAATTTGATTACAGCCTTCCTTGGAGGGCACCTGGCATCTGGGGCAAGAAACACTGAAGAAAATGGCGTCGGCTGATGCTTATGTACTCCAGCCGCTCTGACTTCGGAGAGAAATGCGACATCAGCCGACGTCAGACCCAGACTTTGGAATCCGGCCGACCGAGGGCTGCCTGAGGCAGGACAACCCACATGTTATGACTGCAGTTGCATGTCTATCGGACATCTACATTTATGGTAAGTACAAAACTGTACTTTTCTCTACGAACTAACCCCTCCTTTATGCCTAAGGTGGGTATCCAGTGTGGCTCTAAATCAAACCATCCATTTACCCACCTTCTTTCCAAATCCACAGAACAAAGGAGAAAGACTCCTACATTCCTTGGACATTCACAGACAGCTACGTTACTACTTGGATAAAACTAAGGTTTTCAGAAAATCTGACCAGCTTTTTGTATCCTGTGCTACAGCATCACAAGGAAAGGCCATCTCAAAATAGACCATTTCCAAATGGATAGGACATTGCATACATTTTTGCTACACCCACCATGGAAAACCAGTTCCTGCTAGCATAAGGCCCCACTTTACCAGGGCAACAGCTACATCTATAGCCTTCCTCAGGGGGGTGCCAACCAAGGATATTCTGGAAGCTGCAACTTGGAGTTCAGTACACACCTTCACCAAACACTATCACTTACCACTTTACTCTAAGACTAGAGCTGGCTTCGCCACTGCAGTTTTGCAAGGCCTTCTAGCCTCCTCTAACCCTGTTTGACTCCACCTCCCATCCTTAGCTTTGGGATTCTACCCAAGTGTGATGACTGCAGCAGGGTAACATGATGAACATAGTACAGTTTTGTACCTACCATAAATGTAGATGTTCGATTGTATACCCTGCTGCAGTCCAGGTTACCCTCCCTCCATCCCCTCTGACCTAACTAAAACCTTTCAATATCTTAAAAACTGATACAACCTTTGTGGTGTATTTGCTTATAGCTGGAGGGATGTTTTGCTTGTGCTAAACTTTTATTATTGGTACTAGCTACTGACCACGTTTTTGGGGGGGGCACCTGACATCTGGGGCAAGAAAAACTGAAGAAAATGATGTTGGATGCCTCTTATATACCCCTGGCGCACTGACATCAGGGAAGAAGCAACAGCAACTGACGCCGGACCAAGACTTTGGAATTCAGGCCGACTGCTGGACCGCCTGACGACAGGATAACCGAAGTGTGATGACTGCAGCAGGGTATACACTCTAACATCTACATTTATGGTAGGTACAAAACTGTACTTTTTCCCAGTTGATGGAGGGGTAGTTGAAGTCTCCTAGTATGAGAGTATTGGGTTGAACCTTGATAGATTCCAGGGTGCTTAGGAACATGGAGTGAGAGTTTATTGACATGGTTGGGGATCTATAGCAAGCTATGACCTGGATCGGAGTCTTACTCAATGTTAGTTGTGCCTGAAGTATCTCAGATACATTATGCTGGGCTACTAGTCTGGAAGTGTGCATATGGAGCCACCACCACCTTTAGAGCTTCGGTCCATGTTTCGGGGCCAAAAGGTGTGGAATGAGTTATAGCCTGGTAGCGCAGAGTTGCTTTCTGCCGCTTTAAACCAGGTCTCCATTACAGCACAAATATCAATGTTCTCCATTTTGAGGAGTGCTTTGAGTGAGTGCATCTTGAGATCTAGACTTCTAGCATTGAGCAGCATGACCCTCAGATTGCATTTATTTATAGCTGTTACGGTGGTAATTTGGTCTTTGGAACTCCGCCTAAAAAGGCACTATAAGGGTGGCAAGAGGTTTAGCCAGTACCTAGAAACCCAGGAGCGACAGATGCAGGCCATCTCTGGCAAAGCACTGAGGTCTGTCAGTCATGTCATCCCAAGCAGACAGATACTGGATCCCCTTAGAATGACACCAGAAAATTAGCCAATTGTTTAAGTCAATAATTTTTTGTTTGTACTGCAGTATCATACTGGGTGATGGTGGGATACTGCTCAGGGTTAGTGTCATACCTGCCTGGGCCACATAATATGAGAGCTCCACCATGTCTCTTTTCATGTAGGCCAGGGAGGTGACCTGAGTGCATGTGTTGTGTGTCAGATTCTGGCACCTGTCAGACAGCTGACTGTTACCTTCTCCTTATTCAGCCTAGTGAGTGGGACATCTGTGTGCCTCACAATTGAGTTATATGATTAGTGTATTGAGCAAGGTGTTTAGCCTTAGGGGCTTAGGTTGAGGGGCACACTGTGGAGGTGAGCTTTGTGTCCTGCGGTTTGTGCTGTGTTGTGTTGGTCGAGTGCATTTCTATCTTGGAGGTCTCTGCTGTTTGGGTAAATTTCTATCGAGTCCCTCTGCGAAGGTGGGTGTGTGGTTTGTGTTTTTATGTGAGAGATGTGTTAGTGGGTGTTCTGGAGGGCTGTGTGTTCCATGTGGTGTGGTGTGGTGAAGGTGTTGACCTTCTCCTCTTGACCAGCTAGTCTGGTCTTGGCTGGGGAGTACATAGCTTCCAATTTGGTGATAGAGGTGCATATCTGACAAGTGTGAGTGTTGGGAGGTAAGAGGAGAGGGTTATCTGTACATCGAGCAGTTGCTACACTGCCTCAGAATGCCCAAGTGCATCAGGTTAATAGGAGAAAGCACAGGGAACTGCCCTTTAATCATACCAGGAGGGGGGGGGGTCATAACTACTAAGTACTGGAGCAATTTCCGTGAAGAACGACTAGTGCTGATGGCTCTTGTGTGTGCTGTAATAATTGCTACAAAAACTTGTTGAAGTGCAAAGCGATTAGGCTATTTGAAATGCAAGAGAGAAAGAACTAGCATGATCTAAGGGAAAAACTGAAGAGCAGACTATCTGACACCAGTAATAGTTTACCTCTGCTCGGCTCCTTTGAGCAGACCTTAAACAAGCATTAGCCTGTGCAAATGCGGGCTTTTAAACCAGAAAGTTGAATGGGATGGAAAAACTGCCCAAACGTTCAATAAACTACAATTTCTGGGCCAGAAACCACTCCCCTTGTGGTAGATAGGCTACCTAGGCTACCTAGTGCTTACCACTCCCACTGATAAGCTAGAAGGCTTCCCTCTAACACAGAAAGACTTGGGGGGGGGGGGCTCAGAAGCTTACAAACAGTTCTCGATACAGCAAATCTGTATCAAAACTAGACTAGTTACAAGAAAGGTGGAAAACAAGCGCAGACGTGGACTTTTAAACCAGAAAGTTGAAGGGGATGGAAAAATTGCCCAAACGGCCACTAAACTACAAATTCTGGGCCAGAAACCACTCCTCTTGCGGTAGATAGGCTACCTAGTGCTTACCACTCCTACTGATAAGCTAGAAGGCTTCCCTCCAACACAGAAAGGGTGGGTGGGGGGGGGGGGTTCAACAGCTTGAAACAGTCCTGGATACAGAAAATCGGAATCTGGACTAGACTAGTTACAGGAAAGGTGGGAAACAAGCTTAGAACTTTTTTTAATACAGAAAAGCAGCTAAAATAGCAGTAAAACAATTCAAATGCAGCACACGTTAGCACACTTGCGTGTGTAGCAATGTTAAAGCAAATACAGCTTAAATAAATGCAATTAAATAAAAAGTTAAGACTAAAAACGTGCAGAAGTCAGTAAATTAGGAAAAAATAAGAAAGGAGGCACTTGGAGTATCAGAAACAATGCCAGCAAATATATAAATAATTCAGTCGAGCAAAACTGAAGACAATGCAGAACTCTGAACATCTAAAAAGTGCCAAAAAATATACTTATCAGCTCTGTATTTCCAGATTGTTTGAGAAGCACACTCAGTCAGAACACAAGGGGATTCTAGCAATGGTAGATTCTCGCAAAGTTTTTTTTTTTATAAAGTGGAAAGGGAGAGAGGAGTAACCGAATATAATTCGAGGTTAAGAAACTAAGTGGGTTGGCCTTCTTAAATGTTCCCTCTGTATTAGGTAGACTGTGCTAGTAGCACTAGACTGGGAGGAGTGTCCCAGATCAAATTTATAGTGGGGCGGGCAACTGCAAAGCCACCAAGTATAAGAACAAGACACCAACAGAGGGGGGAGGGTGGGGAACTACTCACAAACAGAAAACACAACTCTCAGTATGAAAAAGCAGTTTACAGTTAAGTAATTCAGTAAAAATGCAATTACAGTAATGAAACACTATCTAGCAATGAAAATACAGTTAAAACAGTATACAAATGCAGTGAAACAGTAAAAAAAAGCTTTATAACAGTGCAACATGTAGTAATTATCTGTATAGCACAATTATAAGCGTTAAGTGTAATTCATTGTAATAAATGTAAGATAACTTATTCTGCTCGTAGGAGTCTTAGGGAATTTCTGCTTTGTCCCAGTGATGAATCACCACTCCACAACCTGGTAAAAAACAAGCTGTTGTGTTACTAACAATGCGAACAGACATGGCATAAGCTGCATTAAAATTCTCTACACCTGAAGCTGTAAGTTCCTTCACTTGACACTCAACTAAATCTCTCAACTGTGCAGAACAAGAAATATGGAAAAAACCTAATATTTATTGGGGGTGGGGGCAAAGGCCCAAAACCAGGGACACATTTTAAACATTGTTTGTATAATCTTAGAAAGTTGCTAGAATAAAGTGTTTTGTGTTACCATGCATTTTCTGAAAGATAGGAAGACTGAAACTTAAATGGCTATCATTATTTAGTGAATTAATTTCTTCTCACTGATTTGCCAAAAAAAACACACATTTTAAAAGGAATAGACCAAAGTATGAGGCAAACATTCCAGACAGCTTGAATCACAAGTGGTGGCATGGGTAAACAATTCAGGCTCTTGTACCCAAGGTACAGGGTTTGAGCCTTAGTAACACTAACCACGAGGTATATCAAACTGGGGCATTTTGCACACACACACACACACACACACACACACACACACACACAAAACCAAGCAGCAATAACCCAGCAGCAAAATTAAATCGTCAGCAAGACCCCAGCAGCAGAATGAAATCGGCCGCAAGACCCCAGCAGCAGAATTAACACACACAGCAATGCACACAACCCAGCAGCAGAATTAAATCGGCAGTAAGAACCCAGCAACAGAATTAAATCGACAGCAAGCACCCAGCAGCAGAATTATGTCAAGCACACACACACGCACACAGTTAGTTGCCCAGCCTGGGTTACCTGGATAGCTCTGTTGAGCGAAAGCTGGACATAAAACCAACCAACCTGCCAAACATGAACTGAGAATTGCTACGCTTAATGTAGGTTCACTGACAGGATGCAGCTTGGAAGTGGATGATATGATGATACGGAGGAGGCTGGACATCTTGTGTATCCGAGAGATGAGATGGAAGGGCAGTGCAGCAAAGTCACTTGGCTTGGGATCCAGACTCTACTACTCAGGTGGGGGACAGGCTAGAAATAATGTAGGAATTGTGGTGAGAGGAAGGCTTCAGAGGGCAGTGAGGGATGTCATCAGAATTATTTACAGACTCATGGCAATCAGACTCCAGTGTAATGATAGGGCAGTATTCATAATTTCAGCCTATGTCCCACAGCAGGGTTATGATTGATAAGGAAAAGAGTGCATTCAGACAGCAGTTGCAGGACCTACTAGATAAAGCAGGACAACATGAATTTGTGTTGATAATGGGTGACTTGAATGCACATATTGGGACAGGCAGACCAGGACATGAGGATGGCCTGGGTTCACATGGGTAAGGCAACAGGAATAAAGAAGGAGAAGCTATTGTAGACTTCTGTCTGGCAAATTACTTGATAGTAGCCAACCCTTGGTTCAGAAAGAGTGACACACAAGATCGCATACAAGAGTAACCAACATGCAACTCAGATAGACTCCCTCCTAGTAAGGAAAAGACAGTGGGGTAGAATCCATGATTGCAAAGTCATCCCTAGTGAAACAGTCGGCCCACACCATAAACCATTAGTTGCCACAAGCAGCTGCAAGGTAGTGGTCAGAGAATGCTCTAAGGTCAACAGAGACCAGGCTGAAGACCTGCAAGTTGACTGGAGAGAAGGTACAGCAGTTCAAGTAATTGCTCAGGGCTCTAGCACCCCAAGAAGAGGAGGACATAGGTAGAGTTTGAAGAGTGGCAGCGCCTAAAAGCAGCATGTGTTAAGACTACAAAAGATATGTGGCCGAGCCAGGAATGGACATAAGGTACATAAGGAAAGCTGATAGTGGAATGGAGGAGTGCAGGAAGAAGTGGAAGATGGAAAAGACTGACCAGGCTAGGAAGGACTATTGATTGGCTTACAAAGAAGCTAAGAAAGAAGGTGCAGTAACAAAGAATAGGGCCTTGGAGGAACTCTACCAACTTCAGAAAAGTGACTCAGAAAGGGGCACAAAGAAACTATATCAAGTTGCAAAGCAAAGACAGAAAAATAAAGAAGATAGTCAGACACCCTTCATAAGAGATGCCAGCAACATCCTGCTCACCAGTCCACAGGACATCAAAGGCAGGTGGAAGGAGCATTTCCAGCAACTTCTGAATGAAGGAAACCTCACATAAGCTGTACTGCCCCAGAAACAGCCTACAATGAGAGAATTGAAGCCCACCTTAGAAGAAGTAAGAACAGCACTAAGGATTATGAGGTCTGAGAAAGCAGCAGGCTCAGTCACAGCAGATATGATAAAGATGCTGGGTGAGATGGGAGAGAAATGGCTCCTGAGGGTACTAATATTAGTATGGAGAGAAAGGCGTATCCCAGATGACTGGAGAATAGGCATGCTCATGCCGGTGTACAAGAACAAAGGGGACATCCACAACTTTGGGCAGTACAGAAGCATCAAACTCCTACCACATTGCACAAAAGTTCTGGAGAAGGTGATTGCTAAATGGATATGCAGAGTAGTGGAATGTAAGATGGGAGATGAGCAGTTCGGATTCTGATCAGGATGCAGCACAACTGACCCAATGTTTGCACTGAGCCAGATACTTGAGAAGAAGCAAGAGATGAGAGTGTCCAACTGGGCATTCCTAGGCTTGGAAAAAGCACATGACAAGGTCCCAAGAAAACTGATCTGGGCAGTACTGAGGTGGTTTGAAGTCCCAGGAACATTGGTAAAATTAGTGCAGGCTATGTACAAGGACCATGTTCGGCCTCACAGGGGGGTTCCCAGTGGAAGTGGATGTACACCAGGGTTCAGCTGTGAGCCCACTGCTGTCCATACTGGTGATGGACTACATTAGCAAACAGGTTGGAGGGGACAGGTCAACAAAGCTGCTGTATGCAGGTGATGTGGCAGTACAGGCAGATTCTGAGCTGGAACTTCAGCAAATGATAGGAGAATGCAATGCAAATGTGAAGGCACATGGGATGAAACTAAGCACAGGTAAGACAGTGGTAATGACAACAAATTGGGAAATCAGAAGAAGCTGAGAATAGAGGTAGAAGGGAAGATAGTGGAACAGGTAAACAGCTTCAGGTATCTGGGAGGGGTAGTTGAGGAGAAGGGTAGTCTGAATGAAGTGGTCAAAGCTAGAATCAGAGGTGATGCAGCCAACTGGCATAGAGTATCAGGTGTAGTCTTTAACAGAAGAATGCCAAAGAAGCTGAAAAGTAAAGTGTACAAGACAGTGGTGCGGCCAGTACTGCTGTATGGTATAGAAACCTGGAAAGTAAAGGCAGAACAATTGAAGAAGCTAGAGGTGATGGAAATGAAGTGCCTGAGAAAGGTGGTAAGATGCACACTGTGGGACAAATGAAGAAATTAGGATGTAAGAGCAGAAGCCAAAGTAGCTCCAGTTGCAGAAAAGATCAATGACAACAGATTTTGGTGGTTTGGACACGTGTAGAAAAGCAGAAGACAATCTGGTGAGGAGAATTTGGGACAGGCAGGAAGAAGGTAAGAGGAAGTGAGGACATCCAGCAAAAGAGGTGGATGGATTGTGTGAAAGAAGATCTGAGACAGTCAGGCAGGAGTGTTGCACTGAATCGAGAGAGAGACAGTTAACATGATATCCTAACTGCATGTAGAAAAAAATGGGAAAAAGGGGGCTGATGATGATGACACACACACACACACACACACACACACACACACACCAATAAGAACCCAGCAGCAGAATTCGGCAACAGTAAGAACCCGACACAATACACAAACAATACTGGGGCAGGCAGCAATAAGAACCAACAAAACAAATATCAGCAGCAGCAATAAGAAAACTGTCCTTACTTGGAACAGGCAGCAGAATCAGTCCAAAGCTGTATTTTAAAATTGTGTGGGTGGACGGAGAGGAAGAACAAGACATCTACACACACAGACGTGATGCTAAGGAGGACCGTTCCTAAAGAATGCCCTTAAAAAAAAATTATTATTTTTTTTTAATTAAAACTGTTAAAGCAGACAGTTCCAAAATGCCGCCCGGGGTGGACCGGCCCTCTCGCCTCATCCCTACCCCACCCCCCTGCTATGCCACTGGCAGGTCTGTTTCTGTATGCTGTCTGGCCAGTACCTATGATATCCTGGGCATTGCAAAAGATCAAGGAGAAGTATCCAAATATCCTACTGGTAACGCCTTTTTTCGCCCAGGCGGCACTGGCTCTCTCCTACTGAGTCTAGCAAGGTCAGAACCAATACTGTTGCCTCAGTTAGTGGACCTCTTCACTCAGAAAAAAAGAGGTTCCTTTTGCACCCCAACATGTGTACTCTGAGGCTGACAACTTTTATGATGTAGTGTTCTTCCCTTCCAGGCACATGTTTTCAGATGGTATGCTAAGTATTAACTGGGAAGCTAAGAAACCAAGCACAAGGAGTCACGCCTAGCAAAGTGGAAGAGAATTCTGTCTTTGTTGCCTTGCTAGAGAGGAGGACACAAATCCAACCCAGATGTCTGTTTCAACTATCTGTCAGACTTCTATAAAACAGGACGGTCTTACACTTCTTTGAAGGTACATGTTTCATGTATTTTGATTGTCTTTGCATCTCCCTTATGTTCTCAGTTTTTTTATTTTATTTTATTTTATTTAGCGTGTTTACCAGAATGCTCTGACTGGGCATACAACACTCCTTTTCAGTGGAGGCCTGGGGAATTGTGCTCCAAAGTTAAAAATATTAAAGTAAACATATTTGATGTACTACAAAAATATGTTATGAAACCAAAGATACAAATGACAGCTTCCACTATTAAGTGAAACATGGAATACAAGGTAACATAATAATCAGTGATAGGGAGGGACATTAAGTTTTTAATTTGAATAGAAAGGAATTTTTTTTTGAAAAACTGGAGAGTTGAAAGAAGGAATGAGAGATTAAGAAAAGGAGAGAGGGGAATATTACATGTTTCTTAGTGACACTAAGAAAGTCAGCAGATTTGAGGGGAGACAGAATTAGATGGTTAAACAAAATTAACAAAATAGTGTGTTGAGGAATAGTAGAGGCATGAATTTTGGGGTAATGGGTTTAACTAGGGGAGCAAGCAGAAGAGCAGAGCCAAGAGTTAAGTAGAAACTCCTTTAGTTTGTCTTTAAATAAACTGGAAGATATTTGCCTAATTGTTGTGAGGAGGTTGGGACCGGTTAAGGGGTTCTTAAAAGTTGTACTTCACCTCAGCCCAACCAGAAGGGACATTACTTAACCCTGGGTCATAAGTTAGTACTTGAAAAACATAACCTGGCACCCATTGAATAAGCTGCTTCCACTCCCCTCAAGTATCTTCCCTGGAAGATTATTTTGGTGTCTGTTATTTATGTTAGAAAAATCACTCGAGTCACAAGCCTTATTGTGCAAAGATCACTATTTAATTTTTCACCAAGACAGGGTCACTTTGTGGTAATCCTGCTTTCGTGCCTAAGGTACAGTTAGTTAAACTATCTTTGTATTCTGCTCACCTTTCTGTATTCTTCCTTAAATCCCAAAATTAAAGGAAAGAGAACTGCACATTCTTTGAATTTTCATTGTCAAACTGCAATCTTATTTGGCCAAAACTAAAGGAATCAAACTCTGATCACTTGTTTGTTTACTGTGCAAGGGGAAGGGAAGGGAAAGCATGTTAATTAGCAGATCTTATCAAAATGGCTTGCTCACAGTACTTATGTTTACTTCTTTCATGGAAAACCTGTGCTAGGCCATATCAGGGCTTATCCACTAGAGTGGTAGCAGCTACCATAACATTTCTTGGGGGCTGAATACCTAGTCTACTTTAGAAGCTGTACCCTGTTCATCTGTGCACAGCTCCTCCAAACAATGCAGTTTATTTTGCTTCTAGAATTAAGATGGGCTTTATCAAGGCCATCCTCCAGGAGCTGCTCTCCTAGTAACCCATTCAGAGCCAGCTATCCCCCTGGTCCTTACACTCCATAGTCCTAGAAGTGATGGCTGCAACAATGAATATTTCAGTGAACATTGTACAGTTGTGCTAGGAATCTAACATAATTGTAGATATTTGAGCATATTTACTGTTGCAGTCCCTATTGCCTCTCACGATCCTCTCTACTTTCCAGCTTGGGCATCTCCCGATCCTCTCTACTTTCCAGCTTGGGCATCCTTTGATTGGGGTGGCTAACCTATTCTCCTTATTCCTTGCCTGCCTACTGTTCTTCCCCTCACCGTTGAGGCAGACATCTGACCATGGGTGGGTCATTGTCCCCTTGGTGCATAATCCGTAGGTCCACTAGTACTCTGGTGCCTAGAATAAGCTTGTTGTCTAACCAAGGCAAGAAAAATCTGTAGATGGCATAGGATAACACCCCTTTTATACCACTGACATCCTGGTGTCCAGGTGAGAGGGACTCTCCCAAATGTATTGGGAGAAAGGTAGAGCTCTGGAAGTTGGGACAGGCACATCTGTCTCCATTTATGATAAGTTCCTAACACACCTGTATGTCCTGGAAGTATTGTTAATGATGGTTTAGGGTATCACCTTTAGTTAACTTTTTTGAGTGCCATTGGTTCCTGGAAGTATTGATGTTAAGTTGTCAATCTCGCCTTCATTCTTGCTGGACGGTTCGGAGCCGATCCTCGGCTCCGACTCGGCACTTGCTTTAGCTCGAGAACTCCTTTTACCAGCTCGAGGCAACCCTATATCCCATGATGCAAGGCGGAACTACCTCAGATCTCGTTTGCCGCTTAGCGAAAGAGGTCTCCTTTGCCAGCTGAGGTAAGTTTTTTCTTAGTAAAATAAGAAAAAGTGTAGTCAGGGGTTTATTTTTTCCCTTTAGTGTTAGTTTAGTCTGTACTGAGTTACAGCCCACCCTATTCCCTTCCTTTTAAACTTTTTATAAAACATTTCAGTTTAAAGTTTTTAGTCAGGCCTAGTTCCCCAAGTTATTCCCTTCCTGTGTGTCTGTGTAAGGGATTAATTGGTGTGTTTGTTGGGACTGTTTGTGTTTTTCCCTTCTAGGATGTCAAAAGAAGGCAAGGTCTCAGGCTTCAAGAAGTGTGACCAGTGCTGTCAGAAAATGTCTCTGACAGACGGTCACACTTCTTGTGTTTATTGCCTGAGGCCTTTGCACCTGCAGGACTCCTGTGCGTTGTGTCATGCTTTTAGCCAGAGAGTCCTGCAGGAAAGGAGGAACAAATTAATCCTCCGAGGTTTACTTAAACCTGAAGGTTCTCCTCCCAAGTCAGGGTCAGGAAAACCTCTTAAGCCACCGAAGGTTCAGGCTACAGTGTCCAAGCCTCCTCCGGTGGCTCCGGCTCCGTCAGAGCCGATATCGGCTCCGGCTGGAGTCGATACTTCTTCTGTTCGAGTAGTGGGTTCGGTGCCGGCCGGCTCCGATACCCTGACTACTGTGGCCTTGTCGGCTCCAGCTGGAGCCGGCGCTGTATCCAGCATCGGAGCCGAGAAATCCTCGGCTCCATCTGGAGTTCTAGGGACTTCGGCTCCGATGGCTTCGACCCGTAAGAGATCTCGGTCCCCCTCTATTATGAGTATCCATTCGGCTCCGGGATCTCCTCTTTTGTCGGAGCGGAGCCATCGGAGCTGATCTTCGAGATCTTCCAGGCTGTCTGACCACAATTTGGAGAGGGTGGTAAGCAGGCTGTTGAAGTCTCAGGCACTGGCCCAAATGCTCCATAGCCCGTCTCAACAGACTTCGGCTATAGCCCCAATTCTTGAGATTCCTCCTCCGACTCCACACCAGAGTTCGGAGCCGGAGCTTCTTGGGACAGCGACTTTTTCGATGCCGGAGCCGATACATCCTTCGGCTCCGATCTCCTCCTTGAGACCTTCCTTGGAGGGATCCGGTCGTCGGGTTTCCACTGTCGGCCCGAGGGGCTAGTGGCATCGGACCCTTGTCCGACCCCGCTGTCCCTCTCGGGGCTTCGGCTTTGGTAAGCTCGGCGCCGACATCGGCCTCGGAGCCTTCTCTCTCCTTGGAGCCGACCATTCCTGTTTCTTCGGAGCGGGTGTGTTCCGGTCTCCCGGGGAGAGGAGCCTTTGAGGTGATGAGGAGTGTCCTGGCCTCTGAGTCTAGTCAACGGTCTATCCCTCTAGCTCCTCCCTCAGCAGTGCCTGCAGATGCCTCTTGCCAGCCTCTTGCTCTCAGGCCCAGGGATCCATCGCCCCAGGTTTCCCCACTGGGAATTTCCTCCTCTTCCGAGGTTTCTCCTGACCCTGCAGGGGAACCCCCTCGGAAGAGGACGTGTAAGAGGAAACACACAGACTCCCCTGAGTCTACCACATCTGATACCGACTTAGATGAGTCGGAGGGTTCCCCACGGTCCCCCTCTGAGGATGTCTCCTTTTCAGACATCCTTGAGCTCCTTAAACAGAGGGGGAATTGGCCCTCCATTGACCCCTCCGAGGATGACTCGGTATACCTGGAGGCTTTTGGATCCCAACCCTCCACCTCCTGGGTGTCTCCGCCTTTCGACCCACTCATGCAGGTAGTGGCTCGGAAGGCGTGGGCGGCTCCAGATTCTGTGGAACCTGTCCCCAGGAGACCATCCAAGTTCATCACGGCCCCTTCGGATAAACAGTTCCTGTCCAAAGGTGTCTCTGTGGATGCTATGGTGGTGGCGGCGGCCACTAAGAAGGAACTGGCGGATCCTTCAGTGCCTGTCCATCCTCCTAATAAGGATTCTAGGACCATGGACAGGTATGGAAAGCGGATGTTTTCTTCAGCGACCTTTGCTATGCGTTCGCTGAATTACCTTTGTCACTTCACCAGGCTTCAACGAGATATTCTCAAGGAACTGGGAGAAGTAGTCCAGGATCCTTCTGCTGCTGGGGCTCAGGAAAAGATTGCCTCACAGCTTGCTATCCTGAATTCCATATCTAACTCCTCCATGCGGCTTATATCTTACGCGGCCGATGGAGCGAGCAGGGCCGCAGGCACAGGTGTTGCTCTTAGACGCCAAGCCTGGATGCGGCTGTGTAATTTTGCGGACCCCTTTAAGGCGTCCTTCACCAACACCCCCTTTGACGGTTCGGCTTTGTTCGGACCTCAGGTGAAGGATACTTTGACCAGATGTGAGCAGGACGGTAAAACTCTTTCTGCCGTTGGAGTCCAGTTTTCCACTCCTTCTAGACCTTATCCCAAGGGTCAGAAGGGGGGGAAGATGTGGTTCCGAAAAGCCCAAGGAGCTACACCGGACACACGTGGTCAGTTTACCCCCAGAGGCAGAGGGGGTAACAATAATAGACGCCGCCCTAGAGGCAGGGGGGGTCCTCAGAACCAGGGCAACAGGGAGTCTCTTCCTGAGAAGCCCTTTTCAGCATCCCTGAGGTGTTGCCCGACTGTCCACCCTTGGAGGCAGTCAGGGGAAGAATTTCACTGTACCCAGTAGCCTGGCAATCCCTATCCCAAGAGAAGTGGGTACAGTCGATCATATCCGAGGGTTACAAAATCCCTTGAAGGTTTCCCGTACCTCTACAATCCCTTCCAGACATCTCACCCGGTCAAAGGGATTTGGCAAGACAGGAAGTTTCAAAACTCCTGGAAAAAAGAGCCATCCAAACAGTGCCGGCAGACCAAGTAGGATCCGGCTTCTACTCAAGATTCTTTTGGTCCCCAAAAGGACGGGAGATTGGAGACCGATACTAGACCTAAGCAGACTAAACAAGTCTGTCAAGAAGGCAAGATTCCGGATGGTCACGCTGCAATCCATTATGCCCTTTCTGGGCAAGGACAACTGGATGTGCTCTATAGACCTTCAGGATGCGTACTATCACATAAAGATTCACAGACGCTCCAGAAGGTTTCTCCGCTTTCGGCTGGGAGCCAGTCATTACCAATTCAGAGCACTGCCCTTTGGCCTCACTTCAGCCCCCAGAGTGTTCACCAAATGCATGGCAGTGGTCACAGCTCACCTGAGACGTCGAGGATTCCAGGTGTTTCCTTATTTGGACGACTGGCTCCTCTCCGCCACCACCAAGCATCAGCTTCTTCAGTCCAGAGGCTACACCCTACAGCTTTGCAAGAAACTGGGAATTTCGGTAAATTTCGAAAAATCCTCTCTGCTGCCTTGCCAATCTATCATTTTTATAGGCGCAGAGTTAAATACCGTCAAAATGTTAGCCAGGCTAACAGATCAAAGGATTCTGGACATCCAGAAATTTGTTCAGCTTCTGTTACTAAGCAACAAGATCAAAGCCAGGTTTGTCTTGAAAGTTCTAGGCCTAATGGCTGCGGCCATTGTTCTTCTTCCACTGGCTCGCTTCCACATGCATCTCCTGCAGTGGATGTTATTCACGCAGTGGTCGTACCACAATCTGCCTATGAGACACAAACTCTTGGTAACACAGTCGTGCAGGGCTCATCTACGATGGTGGATATCTTCCCCTCTTCTTCATCAGGGCCGACCCTTTGTTCCCCCTCCTCCAGTTGCCACAGTCACCACGGATGCCTCCCTGATCGGGTGGGGGGGGCATTATCAGGGCAGGATGGTCCACGGGACGTGGCAACCCATAGACTACCATCTGCACATAAATGTCCTGGAGATGAGAGCAGTGCTTTTAACGTTGCAAGCCCTCGACGACTTTCTTCCCACGGGGACTATTGCAGTACAGATGGACAACATGTCCGTGGTCTGGTACATCAACAAACAGGGCGGAACCAGGTCCTATCCCTTATGTCGAGAAGCTCTCAGACTTTGGCAATGGGCGATCTCTTCTCAGCGGTTTCTGATAGCAACGCACATCCCGGCAGGTCCAACCTATTGGCGGACAGGCTAAGCAGATCTATTCTGATGCCTCACGAGTGGTCTCTCAATCAATCTGTAGTAGATCAGATTTTTCTGAAGTGGGGCACTCCTTGTTGCGATCTTTTCGCTACCCCTCAAAACAGCAAGTGCCCAGATTACTTCACACTATTTCCCCTTCCAGGCCAACCCTTGAGAGACTCTCTAACCCAGGATTGGCCTCGGGACTTCTTTATGCTTTTCCTCCCTTTCCATTGATTCCACAAGTCATTCAGAAAGCCACCGCTTTGAGAGCAAAATTGATCCTCATTGCTCCATATTGGCCTCGACAAATTTGGTTTCCGTCTCTACATCGTCATCTTCTGGTGCAGCCCTGGCATCTGGACCCAGTTCCGGATCTTTTGATCCACCAGTCGGGTCAGCAGCACCGGGCCATTCATTCTCTCAACCTCACTGCTTGGTTGCTCCACTTCCTTCCCTAGCCAGGCTACCAATGATTTCTGACTCAGTCAGAGACATTTTAGTGTCTTCTTTAAAGTCGCCCACTAGAACTATTTATGCTAGCAAGTGGCGACGTTTTTCAATTTGGGCAAACGCCAGAAATATTGATCCTTTTACCGCTCCTGTACATTCTGTTTTGGATTTCCTGGCGGAGGTTTTTCATTCAGGATCCTCGTCATCTACAGTCAAAGTACAACTGGCTGCTATTTCCAAGTATCATGTTGGCTTGCATGACAATAACATCATGTCTCATAGGTTATGCAAGGCCTTTTTAAGAGGAGTTTTTCTCCTAAAACCGCCTGTGAAACATCCTCCTCCGCAATGGGATCTAAACTTAATGTTGGCATCCCTAATTCTACCTCCTTTCGAACCGTCTGCTACGTGTTCTTTAAAGTTATTGACGTGGAAAACTATATTTTTACTGGCTGTTACTTCTGCAAGAAGAGTTTCTGAGATTCAGGCCCTCTGTATTCGTTCACCTTATCTGGTTTTTCATAAGGATAGGGTTTCGCTAAGAACTAACCCTTCCTTTCTTCCCAAGGTTGTATCTCAAACCAATATTAACCAATCTATTGATCTACCAGTTTTCTTTCCTAACTATTCTGACAGAGCTGAACAGAAGCTGCACTTTTTGGATGTTCATCGTCAGCTCAGGTACTACTTGCATAGGACTAAACAAATCAGAAAATCAGACCAATTGTTTGTCTCCTATGCAGAAAACAGGTTAGGTCTTCCAGTTTCTAAAGTGACCTTATCTAGATGGTTGACTTCCACCATTTCCTATGTGTACTCTCTAAGGGCAAACAACTATCTTCTAAGCCAAAAGCACATTCCACCAGGAGTCTATCCACTTCTGTAGCCTTTCAGGATAGACTTCCCATTGACACTATTTGTGCAGCAGCTACTTGGGCCACGCCTCATACCTTTGTGTCTCATTACAAGTTGGATTTGGCCTCCAGAGATAGGGCCAGTTTTGGTTCCACAGTTCTCAAGAGTCTGTTCCATTGAGCCACCCGGGATACAGGTGCTAGGGACGCGGTCCCATCCAGCAAGAATGAAGGCGAGATTGACAACTTAACATTTAGAAGTTATGTACCTACCATAACGCTCCATGTTAGTTGTCTTCTCGCCTTCTTTCTTAAGCCCCTCCCTCCTTCCCCCTGGCCTGGACAGATCTTGGAGAGTTCCTATTAGATTGCTTCCTCAGGAGCATTGTTATGAGGACTTCTTTTAGGAACCATAGTTCCTATTATGTTAGGATAGTCTTTAGCAGGGTTAGTTAGCTGCCAAACGAGATCTGAGGTAGTTCCGCCTTGCATCATGGGATATAGGGTTGCCTCGAGCTGGTAAAAGGAGTTCTCGAGCTAAAGCAAGTGCCGAGTCGGAGCCGAGGATCGGCTCCGAACCATCCAGCAAGAAAGAAGGCGAGAGAAGACAACTAACATGGAACGTTATGGTAGGTACATAACTTCTAATTAATGATGGTTTAAGGTATCAACTTTAGTTATTTAATTTTTTGAGTACCACTGGTTGTTAAAATCTGCCTGTACAGACTGCATAACTGCATAAATAGGATCGGAACAGTGTGCCTTTAGTTGTGTAAATCTAATACATTATTCTAGCAGTGGTCAGATTTTAATGTTATGAAATAATCATGTACTTGTATTTTCCAAGTCCTGCTTTTATCAGCCTTTGTGAAGCTTGCTTAGCTGCCATTCACCTTTAGGACATGTTTCAGTTTTGTTAAACTGCATGTGGAACGGAACTGCTAGGTTTTTGGAGACATTGTGTGCATCTTTTATTCACTCCAATCTTCTTTGCCATTTGACTATAGCTGTTTTGCTAATGTGTAGTTTTTATTTTTTTCCCACAGTATGGAGACCTTCCCAGCTGTTTCTGCCAAGGTCTTGAAGGAGTTCAGAGCTCTTCTCCAGCACAGTCCATCTCCAATTGGGAGTACACGTACTCTTCAGCTGATGGCTATCAACATGTTTGCAGTTCATAACTCCCAGTTAAAGGGTATGTTATTGACCTTTGTCACAGTGCTCAGCTGCTTTTTTGTTGATGTTTTCTTATTTTTGTCACTAGAGACTTCTGTAGGCACAATGTAATTAGCAGCTCTTTGCTTTAGATGTTTGTTTTACCACTCTTGATATTGAATGGATTGGAATTATAAAAGTAATATATTTGCTTTGTTCTTTTTTTAAATTATAGCTAGCATTTCAGAGTAAACCTAGTGCATGTGGTAATGGATACAGCTAGACATTAGTGTTGTATAATTTGGGTATTATGATGGTGAAGATATCAACGTATTGAGGTGGTGGTAGACCGAGAAGTGACATTTTTAGAAAATAATCTTAAAAATTTGATTTTTGTTTACCTGTATTTGGTTGTTGCAGATTCTTTGTTGGTCAGTTACGTTGCATTAGGACCTTTATTACCAGCTGGTATTGTGCCATGTTATCACCCCGGCAGCTGTAACTGAACTGCACGGATCATTCATCACAAAATAATTTATTTCTTTGTATAAATTTTAAATAAAATGGACAAGCTAAACATAATTGATTATCATAGCCATCCTACAAATCTGGGAAAAAGGTGTTTTTTTTTTGTTTTTTTTTTTTTTATACAGTTAGGCAGTTGTGGATTGCCCCATTATATTTATATTGTTTCCCTATAACTTCTGCCTGCCCAGTCATTTAAAGGAATACTGTACTATTATAAAAATATTTGTAACAACTTAAACATACCCAACTATATTAAGAGCTTTTGTAAAACATCAATTTCAATGTACTGACTTTCACAATTACTTTTTTGACTTGCCACTTTGCATTTCCAGAGCACTGTGGATAAGTTCATAAAGGCCATCATGGTACTGGCCAGCTGTGTCTGAATGGATTTTTATGAGTGGTTGGAACCTCCAAGACAAATAAGGATTTCATAAAGACAGAACAAACATTTAGCATAGCTGTATCCTATCTTTTTTTGTTGCAGAGAGATGAAGCCCTGACTCTTTGACCCAGGTGATCCAGTTAGTTTAGTGGCTTAAGCATCTGCTGTTAGTAGGAGGAAGAAGAATGAAATAAGACTTTCTGTACTCAAGTTTTACCAGTTAGAGAGACAGTAGGTGATGATTTGTAGGTGGGGCAGGCCATTCTTTGCATCTCAAGTAGAGACCAGGACTCAGAATGTTAACCTTTTTGAGTTGCTGGGATATTCTGGAAGGTGTAGCTATGGTAGGTCCTAGAGCT
This sequence comes from Protopterus annectens, assembly GCF_019279795.1. NCBI lineage: Eukaryota > Metazoa > Chordata > Ceratodontiformes > Protopteridae > Protopterus > Protopterus annectens. The sequence goes on along the minus strand of NC_056747.1, from coordinate 693,961,870 downwards.
GTGCCTCATTGTTCACCCATCTTTACATGCATGATGCCAGTAGACAAAGAGTAAGAAAGATAAGATTTCTACAAAACTACCCAGCTACAGTGAACAATAGTAGTGGTGGTTCTCCTCTCCTGCAAACGTGCACACCACAGTAAAGAAAGTAGTGAAGTCAGGACGGCAGAGGATAAGAAGTATCAATCAAACTGCTGATTAGAAGATGGATGTTGGAAGAGTAAGGAGTTGAGGAGAATCATGGTGCTAAAGTAAACCAGCACAATCTGACAAATAGAATGCCTGCTTGAAAAAAAAAAAGTACTCCTATCACAGACTGTAAAACAGATCTTTGTTTGTAGTATTGGCTGGATAAGATCACTGTGATTAAACCACACCAACTGTGGGTAAATCTTTAATATACCACAGCCACTCACCAGTAATGGCTATATACTTTCATGTACTTCAAAATAAATTTAACCAGTCTGCAACTGTTTTGTGACTGTTCCCATAGTTCAGAGCATTTGTTCCTGTTTATGAGATAAAGGGAGTACCACATCCTCAGTAGTGGTTTTTTTGAGTTGATGCAGTCTGTACCCTATCTGTTATGTCAAGAAATGCTCACCACAGAATGTTAGCTATGAGGAGTTCAAATTTCTTCTCAGTTCTCTGTTAAGATGTTGTCCAGCCAATACTAAAAACAAAGATCTGATGTTATGTAGTCATATCTTGCCATAATTCTTGCTGGATGGGTTCTTAACCAATATTCGGCTCCGACTCAGTCGATACTAAAGCTTGAGAGCTTTTACTGGCTCAAGGCTAGCCCCTATCCCATGGTGCCTCATGGCAATTCCCCAGATCTCATTTGCCGTGAAAGCTTCGAGGTTGTGTCTTACTGGCTCGTTGACTAAGTAAAACAATTTTTTACTATATCTAGTCCTTTTCTACTCTTTTTCTGTCATATATATATATATATATATATATATATATATATATATATATATATATATATATATATATATATATAGTTTCTTATTTCTTGTGCGACTGTTTTTGAAAGTTTTTTTAACCCCTATTCCCCCCTTAGGACTGTACGGCCCGTTTAAGTTAGAGGGATGTAGTGCCCATTTAAGTTAGAGGGCCTTTCCTCCCTGTGTGTGTGTGACTGTTAAAAAAAAATCTTTTTCTCTTCACACCTGTATTGTTGTTTATACTTCACTGTTACTATCTTTTTCTAAGAATGTGTAAAGATAAGAATCACAGGGATCATCGCGCTTCGGGGTTCAAAAAATGTGATAGGTGTGCGCAGAAAATGTCTCTTACAGACAGCCACACCAGTTGTGTATATTGTCTTGGCGAAGCCCATTTACAGGAGCCCTGCACCTTCTGTCACACTTTTAGCACAAGAGTTTTGAATGAAAGGAAGAGAAAACTCATTGACAGGGTCTCATGATCAGTTCCTTCCAGGAACAGCTGGAACTTGGTCATGCAGCTCCAAAGTCTTCAAAGAGAAAATCATCGGCCCCGGCTTCGGAGCCGACCAAAAAGGCTAAAGTGTTGGAACCAAGGAGCTCCAGTTCCTACTCTGCTTCATCTTCAGTGCCGTCGATTTCATCGGTTCCGAGACGGTCTTCGGTACCGAAAATTTTGCCCAACATCGCGACTGTATCTCCTACATTGAGATCTCCTATTTTGTAGAGAAGGAGGTCATCTCCTTTCTCCACCAGATCCTCCAGGACCCTGTCAGATGAGGACTTTGAGAGGGTGGTGAAGAGGTTGCGTTCAGATCCAGCTCTGGCTAGAAAATTGGCCCCTCCAGACCCAAAGGTCTCAGAGCCGACCCCCTTACCGACCACTGTTCCTCCGCCGACTGCTTTGCTGTCAGAGCCTATTACATCAGGTTCCTCTGTCTTCAACCCTTCGGCTTCGGGGATTCAACTTGTTTCCTCTGAGCCAATGACTCTATCCTCGATGGATCAGTCTGGAGCCGAGGGTTCTGGCAGCTGACGCTCTCATGTAGACTCTGAGGGGGACAGTCACCCTGGGTTCTCGTCGGAACTGACCCTCCCTCTCGGAGCCTCGGCTCGACTCAGCTCAGCTCACACTTCTGCTTCGGAGCCGTCTCCTCTTGCTAGGAGTTGACCATCCGCCCCCTCGGAGTGGAGGTCTTCGGAGCAGGTGAGGAAATACTTTTAAAGCTATAGAGAAGGCCTTATCCTCTGCCAAAGCCATTCCTTTGGAACCTGTGTCCCACCAGCAGTAGGCAGCCACCTCTTCCCCTCTGCCACCCCCACAGAGTAAGGAATCAAAGGCCCAAGTAGCCCCCATTGGAGGTGCCGTCTCTTCCGAGACCTCCCCAGATTATCCCACTGGAGAGCTCCCCCAGAAGAGGCTATGTAAGAGGAAACATGTCGACTCTCGTGAGTCTGTCACATCAGACACTGATTTAGAGGAATCAGAAGGGTCCCCTAGACCCCCCTCTGAGGATGTCTCCTTTTCTGACATCCTAGAAATCCTTAGAGGGGTGATTGGAAGACCTCTCATCCTACTGAGGATGAATCAGTGTATCTTGAGGCCTTTGGCTCCCGATCTTCCACCTCTTGGGTGACACCGCCTTATGACCAACATTTGGGGGTCATATCGCGGAAAGCATGGACCTCTCCAGATTCACTGGAAGCTGTCCCAAGGAGCCCAACCAAATTTGACAGCACCTGAGGACAAGTCTTTCCTTAGTAAGGGAGTTCCGGTTGATGCTGTGGTGGTAGCAGCGGCCACTAAGAAGGAATTATCTGAGACGTCTTCTAATATCCATCCTCCTAACAAGGAGTCCAGGACGATGGATAGGTATGGGAAGCGTACTTTTTCTTCAGCAGCATTTACATTAAGATCACTGAATTATCTGACTCATTTTACTCATCTTCAGAGGGATCTCCTGAAAGAGTTAGGAGATACCCTCCAGGGTTCAGTAGCTCCGGGTTCCATGGATAAGGTTTCTACGCAGCTCTCCACCCTTACTTGCATAGCTAACTCCTCCATGAGGCTGATATCATATGTGGCAGATGGAGCGAGCAGGGCAACCGCAGCAGGAATATCCCTCAGGAGACATTTGTGGATGCGTCTTTGTAATTTTACGGAATCCTTCAAGTCTTCCTTCACTAACGTTCCCTTTGATGGTTTATCTCTTTTTGGACCCCAAGTGAAAGAGACTTTGACTAGGTGTGAGCAGGAAGGGAAAACCTTATCTGCTGTTGGAGTCCGTTTCTCTCTCCCATCCAGACCCAATCCCAAGGGTAATACAGGAGGGAAAATGTGGTTCTGCAAATCCCAAAAATGTTTTCCTCAGTCACAAGGTCAACCCTCCCCCAGAGGCAGTGGGGGAGGATATAATGGAAGACGCCGATCTCGTGGCAGAGGAGGTCTGCAACATCAGGGAGACAGAGAAGCTTTCTCTGATCATCTCTTCCATCGACCCTGAGGGGTTGCCCGACTATCCGTCTCTGGAGGCAGTCGGGGGTTGTATATCACTGTACCCAAGTGCCTGGCTAACTATCATTCAAGATCGTTGAGTACACTCAATAATATCCAGAGGTTACCTGATTCCCTTTATTTCTGACCCCCCCCCCCAACAAACCGCTCTCTTTCAGATGTACCACCCATCCAACTAGACCATGCAACATCAGAGGTTATCTCATTGCTGCAAAAAAGTCATCCAAGAAGTCCCCGCAGAGCAACTAGGATCCGGAACTTATTCTCGATTCTTTTTAGTTCCAAAAAAGACAGGGGACTAGAGATCAAGTCTAGATCTCAGCAGGCTGAACAAGCATGTAAGAAAATCAAAGTTCCGAATGGTCACTCTGCAGTTGATATTTCCATTTATCGGGAAAGAAAACTGGATGTGCTCAATTGATCTCCAGGATGCGTGCTACCACATCAAAATGGACAGGCGTTCCAGGAGATACTTGGCTTCCATCTGGGAGCCAGTCATTTTCAGTTCAGAACACTGCCCTTTGGCCTCACTACAGCCCTCAGAGTGTTTACCAAATGCATGGCAGTGGTAACGGCTCACCTGAGACATCAAGGATTCCAGGTGTTTCGGTACCTAGATGACTGGCTCCTCACTGCTACCACCAAGCATCAACTCATAAGGACCAGGGACAAGACTCTATCCCTGTGCGCCACTCTAGGCATCATAGGTTCATAGGTAGGTACTAGGCTGTTAGCCCTAGGGCCTATATAAGCCTAGCCAAAAAGGTACCCTGGCTTTCGCCACCCAAGAAAATTATTTTCCTGTGCCCCTGTCGAGCAGAGCCAGAGAAGTGATCCCTGGGGTGAATTTCCTATTTCCCATCCAATTATCAAGATTTTTCTTGGAGTGCTAATGAGGAGCTCTGTTTGACATAGATAGGTAGTCTGTTTCAGAGTATGGGAAGTCTCTGGGACAGGAATCTATCCCTCCAGCATGTGTTTATTGTGGTGACAAGGTTTAGTTCCCTAGAGTGTGTAGCTTGGAGGGATTGGGATTTTTTTAGGTGGAGCATGTCCAACAGCTCTGAGTTTGACATAGCTTTGTATGTTAGGCAGAGATCACCTCTGAGTACATGATATGCGACGGAGCAAAGCTGGAGTTTTTTGAGAGAGTCTGTGTAGGGCATCTGTTTGAGGCCAGTAATCTCTTTGTGAGGCATTTCTGTGGCCTTTCCAGTTGTTGTAGATGTCTTGTGAGGTACATACCAAAAGGGGCATTGTACTTTATAATGGGTCTAATGAGTGATGAGTAGAGGGGAACAATGATCTCTTTTTTTGTGGATGAGAAACCTTTTGTGATGAGGTGAGCCATGTAGAAGGATTTCCTGACCACTGTGGTGATGTGCTTATCAAAGGAGAGATTACTGTCTACCTGTGTCCCAAAGGCTTTTATCACACTTTCGGCTTTAAGTAGACTACCACTTATGCGGTAGTTCATGGGTACAGAGTTTTTACCAAAGGGAATGACAATACACTTTTTGGCATTGAGCTTCAGGCCATGGCTTTGACACCAGGCATCTGTCTCAGTGAGGCCCTTTTGTAGTATGTCCACATCGTTAGGAGTTTCGATTATGGCATCTGCAAACTTTGTTAGTCAAAGACCTTCTTTGTTAGCCTGTACTTCAGAGAAGTAGATGCCAAACAGGAGAGGACCCAGAACTGAACCCTGTAGTACTCCATTTGTCACTGGTCTGAAGTCGGATTTGGAGTCTGCTACTTTCACAGTGTGGGTTCTGTCTGTGAGCCAGTTGGCAACCCATCTTGCGACACAGGGATTTATACCTAGTTTAGTGAGCTTATTTATAATTCCAGACTGGGGGATGGTGTTGAAAGCCTTGGTGAGATCTAAATAAGCTGTGTGAATCACCTTACCCTCATCTGTGGCCTTGGTGACTGCTTCAAAGAAGTCAATCAGGTTTAGGAGACATGATCTGCCTTTTACAAACCTGAACTGGGTAGGGTCCAGAGTTTGGAGATTACCAATGTCTTTCAGTTCCAGGATGATACGTTCCATGGCCTTGCAGACCAGGCTCGTCAGGCTAATGGGGCGGTAGTTCCCAGGGTCTGTCATGGCACCCCCTTTGTGGAGTGGGATAACCGCCACGGTGCACCATTCAGTGGGCACAAAGGCTGAGGTGAGGCTATGATTGAACATGGTACTTAGGTAGGGTGCCAGTTCATTCTGTCGTTCATGTAGAACACAGCCTTGGAATATTATCAGGTCCCATGGATGCTGTGTTCTTGGCTTTGGAGAGTGTTTTTTTTTACCTGTGCAGCCGTGATTACAGGAACTTTGCATTCTTCCGGTATAGAGATGGGCCCTCTAGGTGGTGAGAGGGGGGTAAAGTTAGCACTGAACCTTTCTGCCAGGATGTTTGCAATATCAGTTGGTTCTGTATATTTAGTGCCATTGTGCTGTAACTCAGAACAGATCTGAATGTTGCCATTGAGATTCTTGACAAAGCTATAGAATGCTTTGTGGTTGTCTTTAGAGTGGCAATTCTGTTTTTGTAATTAGCTTTGGAGTATTTTATGAGGGGTCTCAGCTTCTTACTGAGGTTGATCAGGGAGTTCTTCCAGTCATGGGATTTTGCTCTTTTTTGCAACAGTTTCTTTCTTCTGTTGTAGAGTTTGTTTATGGCAGTGGACCACTAGATCGGCTTCCTTTTTTTTGGAGGATAGCATCTTGGTTCCATTAGGGATAGCATGATCCATGCACTCGTGTAAGTGCTTATAAAGTGCATTTGTGTAGGATTCAGCAGTCGTACCTCTATTGTCCATCTGCATGGGTGTCATGAAGTTTGCCACTTCTGTCTTAAGAAGTGTGAAGTTGGCCTTGGAAAAGTTTTTTACGGTGGTTTCCCTAATTGGGGGTGGGGGCGGGATGTTAATGTCTAGGGTGATTAGCTTGTGGTCGGATCTGACCAACAAGGAATTGATCTCTGGTGTGGAACACCGGTTGCCCATGTTGGTAATGACCAGATCTAGGATATTGCTGCCCCTGGTGGGGGTGTGAATAAGCTGATCCAAGGCATTGGAATTTATGAATTCCAGAAAATGTTGAGCAAAAGAGTTGGTACATGAGTAGTTTTCCCAGTTAACGGGGTAGTTGAAATCACCCATTGTTAGGGTGTTGGGTTGTACCCTAATACTTTCCAGTGTATCAAGAAATGAGGAGTGGGAATCCTGTGGCATGGTGGGGGGTCTGTAGCAAGCTACAATTTGGTTTGCAGTCTTGCCCAGAGTTAGTTGCACTTGGATAATCTCGGATGCATTATGCTGTGCAACTAGCGTGGAGGTGTGGATATCCTTAATGAATATGGACACGTCTCCGCCTTTAGTGCTTCGTTGTGGGTTAGGTGGCCAAAAGGTGTGGTATGAATTATAGCCTGGTAACACAGGGGTGCTCTCTGGAGCTTTGAACCAGGTCTCTGTCACTGCACAGATGTCGATGTTCTCCATTTTAAGGAGTGCCTCAAGTGAGTGCATTTTGAGATTTAGACTTCTAGCATTGAGTAGCATTACCCTCAGATTTTGCTTGCTTGTACCTGTTATGGAGGTGAATGTGTCATTTGAACCTTGCCTAAAAAGCACTGTAGGGGTGGCAAGAGCCTTTGCCAGTATCCGGAATCCCGAGGGTGACAGGTGCAGGCCATCTCTGGCAAAGCATCGTGGTCTGTCTATCATGTCGTCCCTGGTAGAGAAATACTGGATCCCCTTAGAATGACACCAGAAGCTTAGCCAATTGTTGAAGTCACTCATTTTGTCCTTGTACTGTGGTATCATTCTGGGTGATGGCAGGATGCTACTCAGGGCTAGGGTCATACCTGCCTGGACTACAAGATCGGAGAGCTCCTCCATGTCTCTTTTCATGTAATCCAGGGAGGTACGTCTCTGGTCATTCACACCAACATGGACAATGACAGTGTCATATTTGTACTTGTTGTGGAGTGACCTGAGTGTGTGCGTTATGTGGCAGATCCTGGCACCTAACAGGCAGCTGACAGTAACTTTTTCCTTAAGCTTGGTGAATGGAACATCAGTATGCCTGACTATAGAGTCACCTATGACTAGAGTGTAGGGTACGTTGTTATGTCTTATGGGGTGTGGTTGAGTGGCACATTGAGTTTGTGGGCTTTGTGTCATTTGGGTTGTTTTGGGGGGTGAAGTTTGATTGCGTTTCTGCTTTGGAGGTCCCTGATGCTTGGGCAGGTTTTTATTGAGAGCCTCCGTGAATGTAGGTGTGTGTTTTTTGTTTCTGTGTGTGTGTTTTGGTGGTGTAGGTTTTGAGGGACTATGTGATGAGTGTGGTGTGGTGTAAGTGTTTACCTTCTCCTCTTGACTGTCTAGTCCAGTCTTGGGTGAAGAGAGCTTTGCTTCCAATTTGGCTATATAAATGCATCTCTCACAGGTTGTAGTGTTGAATGGTAGGAGGAGAGAGTTGTCTCTGTACATGAGGCAATTGCTGCATTGCCCCAAGATGCCCAGATTCATCAGGTAGACAGGAGAAATCACCGGGAGCTTACCCTTAGGCATGCCTGGATAGGTGCTTATTTATTGAGTACTAAAACCTGTTTTCCTCTAGACAAGTGAGGAAAGTTGAGTGCTGTAGTAATTTGTAGCTTTAGTGCTTACGAGTTCTGAACAAGTGCTGAGTTCAAAGAAACAGATTTGAGTGCTGAAACTAGAAAACTGGCTAGTTCTAAGAAACAAAATTAAGCTAGAAGGCTTCCCTCCAACACAGAAAGGCTTGGGGGCTCAGAAGCCTACAAACAGTCTAGACCACTTACATGAAAGGCAGGAAACGAGCTTAAATTTTTTTTTCTTTCCCAGATGCTCTCGTACACAGTAGGAGTGCCTGAAATCAGAATATGATCTCACTGCACTCAGTTGAGTGAGGAAATGAGATTGGCCCAGAAGGAGTATCCAAACACAAATTTACAAGAGGGGCGGCCAGTTTCAAAGCCACCAAGATTAACACCAAAACAAAACCAGGGAGATCACTGTCAACTTGCAAAAGTCAGTTTCATCTCCCTTGCAGCATATTGTATATCTAGGCTTATAAATAGACACAGCCACCATGTCAGTAAAGCTAACACAGGAAAGAGTGGAATCTCTGCGCAGTCAAGTCAGATCCTTACTAAACAAACAGAGTCCAGGCCAGAGTAGTCCTTCAAGTCCGAGGGACTATGGCTTCCACCATCCTATTAGTTCCTCTTGCTCGCCGACATGAGGATTCTTCAGTGGATGCTATTTACACAATGGTCGATGCAAGACCTTCCATTGTCTCACCAGATATTAATAACAAACGCATGCAAAAATGATCTGACATGGTGGTTTATACACGAAACAACTTGTCCTAGGTCGTCCACTTGTTCCGCCCCAAGAGAAAGCAGTTTTGACCACGGATGCTTCCCAGATAGGGTGGGGGGGGGCATTATCTGGGGATGACAGTCCAAGGTACTTGGCAGAACCATGAGAGCCACTTGCACATCAGTGTTCTGGAGATGAGAGCGGTGCTGTGTGTGTTGCAAGCACTTCACAGCTCCCTTCCCACTGGGCCGATTGTGATTCAGTCAGACAACATGTCTGTCATGTGGTACATAAACAAGCAGGGGGGATCCAAGTCTTACCCGCTTTGCAGAGAGGCCTTAAGAGTTTGGAAATGGGTGATGGATACTCAACTCTTCCTGATAGCAATACATATCCCGGGGAAATCTAACGTAATAACGGACAAATTCAGCCGAGCAATTTTTGATGCCTCACAAGTGGTCCCTGAATCCAATGGTTGCGAAAGAGATCTTTCACAGATGGGGCCAGCCTTTCTGCGATCTTTTTGCCACTCACCTGAACACCAAATGCAGCAGCTACTTTGCCCTCATTCCCCATAAGGGGATGTCACTCAGGGATGCTTTAGTTCATGATTGGCTTCGGTACTTTTTTATGCCTTTCCTCCTTTTCCACTCATTCCCAAAGTAATACAGAAAGCAAGACAGTTGAGGAGTTCCTTGATCCTCATTGCTCCTTACTGGCCTCGACAAGTTTGGTTTCCTTTCCTGTGGCCCTATCTCTTGGAGGAATCATGGATTCTGGACCCATCTCCAGATTTCCTGATCCATCAATTGGGACAGTTCCATCCCTCCATCCACACCCTCAAATTGACAGCATGTCTCTTCCAATTTCACGATTAGCTAGGTGTATTCCCTTATCCTCAGCAGTCAAACACATCCTAATTTCATCCCATACACCTTCCACTCAGAAATTATATTCTAGCAAATGGAAAAGGTTTTCCCTTTGGGCTATGAATCGGGGCTTAGATCCATATATGGCTCCTTTAGAATCCATTTTATCCTTTCTAACAACAATTTTTCATGAAGGAGCAGCAGCCGCTACAGTTAGAGTTCAGTTAGCTGCCATTTCCAATTTCCATTTTGGTTTCATGGGAAATCCAGTCATGCAGCACTTCCTGTGTAAAACTTTCTTAAAAGGAGTTCTTCTTCTTAGGCCCCCAATAAAACAACCATTAGAACCATGGGACTTAAACCTAGTCCTCTCATACTTGATGTCTGGACCTTTTGAGCCATCCTCGTTGTCAGACTTAAAATTGTTATCATGGAAAATCTTATTCTTGGTAGCCATAACATCTGCTAGGAGAGTTTCAGAACTACAAGCTCTAACTATTCAACCTCCTTACATTATTTTTCACAAGGATAGAGTCTCTCTCAGGACAAACCCTTCCTTTCTTCTTAAAGTAGGCTCAGAGCGCAATCTGAATACCATTGAGCTACCTGTGTTTTTTCCAAACCACTCTAATAAATCAGAGTATAGATTACACCAGCAAGATGTCCACAGGATACTCAGGTTTTATATACACAGGACTAGAGAATTCAGGAAATCTGATCAACCTTTTGTCTTTTCTGACAAAAGGAAAGGCTTGCCTGTTTCTAAAATTACTCCTTCAAAATGGCTTTCGGATTGCATATCCTTTGCCTATCAACAAGCTGGTAGACAATTACTTGTCAAAACTAAAGGTCACTCTACTAGGGCTGTAGCTACTTCATGTGCCTTTAGATCTAGGCTCCCAATTGATACTGTTTGTGCAGCAGCTACTTGGGTGAGACCACATACGTTTGTCACTCATTACAATTTGTATTTGGCCTCCCGGGACAGGTCATCCTTTGGGTCCACTGTGCTGAAGAGTCTCTTCGCTTGAGACACCCAGGATAAAGGTGCTAGGGACGTTGTCCCATTCAACAAGAATTACGGTGAGATAGGACTACATAACATAAAGAAGTTATGTACTTACCATAACGTTCCATGTTTGTAGTCCATATCGCCTATATTCTTGCATCCCTCCCTCCATCCCCCTTCCTGTTTCTGGGGGATCTGGTGGACCTGTTTTGGTGCTGCCTGACATTGTTCTTTTATTGTCCACCTGGAATGGATTGTATTTCTAATCCTTTGCTGTATTTATATAGCTTCTTTCTTGTTCTTACCTGATAGGTATTTATTGCCTTTTTGCAAACTAGATCTGGGGAATTGCCGTGAGGCACCATGGGATAGGGGTCAGCCTCGAGCCAGTAAAAACTCTCGAGCTTTAGTATCGACCGAGTCTGAGCCAGATATCGGCTCCAAACCCATCCAGCAAGAATATAGGCGAGATGGACTACAAACATGGTATGCTATGGTAAGTACATAACTTTTTTTTTTACAGTCTGTGATACGAGTACTTTTTTTTTTTTCAAGCAGGCATTCTGTTTGTCAGATTGGGCTGATGTACTTTAGCACCATGATCCTCCTCAACTCCTTACTCTTGCAATGGCCACAGCCAGGAGTCGGTTATTGCTATTATAGACTGACATTATTTAAGAAAGAAGTTACTTACATTATTTAAGAAAGAAGTTACTTACTTAAGTAATGTTTTTGTATAACAGCACTGTGGTGTTCTTCCACATTGTTTCCCCATTCTAGCCCTTTGTTGATGTACTGCGCATGTGCATGGGACTTGCGTCGTCATGCTTACACAGTACATTAGTTCTTTGGAAAGCAAGCAACAGAGAAAGGTAGATCTCCGTTACTGTTTTTGGGAAAAAAATGTGAAATCCATTCAGTTTAGAGATATGAGAGACACAGGGAAAAAAATACAACAAAAACAGGTACCTTTTTTAGTTTTGGAAAAACGTGTGTGGTTTTCCTTGCATTTTCTCTGCCCTCCGTACTTACCTCTTGACCTCTTAGCTCAAGAAAACTGCAGTGTCTTAGCATATATTAATAGAAGAAAGTATGGGCGACCAGAGTTTTTTTCTATTGGTATATGTTCGATTTACAGCAGACACACTGGTTGATTTGACCAGTCAGCGTGCACATTTTTGAATGTTTTTTGAGCTACCACTATATAAATTCATATTTGATCTTTATAAATATTTTTGGAACCTGTCATACCCCTTCCATGATACAAACATAGGTCTTTAAAGATCCTGTGCTGTAAAGTGCTGTGTGGCAGCAACTGCATGCAATCAGATGTTTGCATTCTGAAGATTTCTGTCTTGATGGAGGAATTGTTTATTTCCAAAACTATGTAGCAAGTAGTTTCTGAGGAACTGCTTCAAAGTCAGTACTTTTCTGCAGTGCTCATTTCCATGTGCAATAATACTACGTTACATTCCAAGTGTAGTAAAATTATAAAAAAAAGTCTTTTGGCTTTTCCCGGTTAGAGGTCGCCACAGTGGAACTCTGGTCCATTATTGATTGGCAGTGGTTTTTTACGATGCCGAGTTGCCAGCCCATTGCCAAACCTTCAAAGAAGGTGCACCCATTCACACTCGTACCAACCTGCATCTCTTTAACGTCACTCGACCACAGGGAGGACATGCAGACTCCACACAGAAGGAGCTCCAGCCGAGAATCAAACGGAAGAACCTCTTGCTGTGAGGTGACAACGCTAACTGCTGCACCACCGTGGCCCCCAAGTGTAGTAGTAAAATTATAATGAAAAATAATGGACTGTCCATGGATTGAGAGACCTTTCACCTTATCATGCCTCTGGGGATCTGTTATTGCCAGTAATGGCCCACCTTTTTGAGTGTTATTACTTTAAAGACTGACCATGCATATCTGCTAAGTGATTGTGGCTTGCCCTTTTTGAGAAAAGTCTAGTCTCTACCTGTAATAATGTAGTGCTACCACTTACACTTACCTGAGTCATTGACATGAATTTATTGTATGAAGTCTTTTATGTGGGCAGGCACAGACTGTATTGTAATATCTTTTTAATTGTTAGTAAATAGCTTGCCAGAATGCCTTTCAAGTATTAAGTCCCTACATTCCAAAACACTTTCCCCTCTGCCTTTAAAAAAACATGTCTTATGATACCTGTATACCTGTACCATCCACCTGGCATTACCCATTTGTAGATGGGAGTATTTGCCAAACTTAAACTAGCCACACTGAATGCCATCTGTTCTTAAAGGATTGTATCATTTCAGACTTTTTTCTACATTTATATACAGCATTGAAGCAATCTAGTAGAAGACATGTTATATATGTGCATGTGTGTTTGCTTTATTTTCTCAACTTGGACTCTAGATATGGAATGTAATAAAAGAATATGTAGTGTTATAAGTTGAAGATCTCACATACATATAACTATCTACAGCACACAAAATTATCTAGAAACCTCTTGAATCCCCAGCCCTTGCTTCCCATTTGAATCCTTATCAACCTAATAGGCATCTCAGATCTGAAAATCAGTCTCTTATCCAAGTAAACAAACCAAAATCCCTTGCTGGTCATCCTACTCTTTTACTCTAGCTAAACTCTGGAACACCCTTCCACCTACTTTGCAGGTCGTTAGTAGATCCTCCTCATTCAAAAATCTCTACACCAACATCTTTCTACTCAATGGCTTTGCTCATGCACCATCTCCAAATCCTGTATAACCTGATTACCTGATTGACTCCATCAGTCCCTATAATCATCATCATTCTCCCAACTTGAGTGTCACCCATGAAAAGCATCTTCTAGCTCATTTATCTTCACCTTAGCCACATAATTGTACAACGTTCCAAGTGAGTTTTACGTTTTCATTCTCTGTAAATCCTTATTTAACCAATATATATTATCTTGTATTTTGTTTGTGGAGCTTTCCTCCCTAGGCCTCCACTGAAAATGGGCTCAATGTTAAGTTGTCAATCTCGCCTTCATTCTTGCTTGATGGGTTCGGAGCCGATCCTCGGCTCCGACTCGGCACTTGCTAAGCTCGAGAGTCACTTTTACCAGCTCGAGGCAGCCCCATATCCCATGATGCAAGGCGGTAAGTACCCAGATCTCGTTTGCCGCTTCGCTGATGAGGTCCTCCTTTTACCAGCTCCTGGTAAGTGATTTGCTATTTTAGCCCCTTTTAACAAAAAAACCCTTAATTGTTAGTTTTATATCAGTTTTAAACCTTTTCTGACAGAAAATTCTCTGTCTCCTCTTACTTTTTTAGTCAGACTTTCACCCATCCCATCCCCCCCCCCCTGTTAGGGTGTGTGTGTGTGTGTGTGTGTTTACTAGTTATACCTTTTGGTATATTTAATTTAATTTCTTTGACTGGTGTGTGTGTCTGTGTGTTTTTACACCATGTCTAAAGAAAGGGTCTCAGGCTTTAAGAAGTGTGACTCGTGCTGTCAGAAAATGTCTCTGACAGACGGTCACACTTCTTGCCTGTACTGTCTGGGGCCTCTTCACCTGCAGGACTCCTGTGCTATATGTCATTCTTTCAGCCAGAGAGTCCTGCAGGAAAGAAGAAATAAGCTGATTTTGAGGGGCCTTCTTAAGCCGGAGGGCTCTCCGGCTAAGTCGGCTCCATCCAAGACTTCTAAGTCTTCCAAGGCCCAGGCTTCTGTGTCCAAGCCTGCGGCCTCGGCTCCGACTCATTCAGAGTCGAGATCGGCTCCGGCTGGAGCCGATTCTGGGTTAACTAAACCTTCGGCACCGATGGCTATCGGTGCCGATTCTGGTTCGACCACTTCGTGTCTGCTCCGATCAGTTCCGACCACCATGTGGCTCAGGCATCGGTGTCGGCTCCGATCGGCTCCGACACCGTTACTTTTGTGGCTGTATCGGCTCCGGCTGGAGCCGATGCATCGAAGCTACCTGTCGGCTCCGATAAGTCGGCTCCGACAGGTTCAATAGTTTCTTCGGTTCCGATGGCTCCTTCGAGGAAGAGGTCTACGTCTCCTTCCTTGGAGCCGATACTTTCGCTCGGCTTCACCTCTCCTCTCGAACGGAGCCATCGGAGCCGATCTTCAAGGTCATCCAGGCTTTCTGACCATGATTTAGAGAGAGTGGTCAGTAGATTACTTAAGTCACAGGCACTGGCCCAAATGTTACATAGTCCGTCTCAACAGACGGCTATTGGTCCACACCCCATTGCAGTTCCTCCTTCAACTCTACCCCAGAGCTTGGAGTTGGAGTCTTCGCGAATGGTTACTGCTACGGCTGAGGGACAGATACCCCCTTCTGTTCCTTCAGCCTCTACTCTTATCTCCTCTTCGAGACCTTCCTTAGAGGGATTCCGTGGCCGGGCTTCCATGGTCTCCTCCGAGGGGGTGAGTGGCATCGGACCCTTGTCCGAACCCGCTCTTCCCCTTGGAGCCTCGGCCTTGGTGAGCTCTGCTCCGACATCTGCCTCGGAGACTTCCCTTTCGGTGGTCCCTGGAGTTCCTAGCTCTTGAACGGGTTCTCTCGGACCTTCCTGGGAGGGGAGCATTCGAGGTGATGAAGAGTGTGCTGGCCACGGGTATCAGCCAGCAGTCTGTTCCTTTAGCTCCTCCCTCTATAGTGCCTGTTGACATCTCTGCCACTTCTCTTGCTACAGGACCCAGAGATCCTCCACCTCAGGTTTCCCCATTGGGAATATCCCCCTCTTCCGAGGATTCTCCTGATGTTTCGGGAGATCCTCCTAGGAAGAGGACCTGTAAGAGGAAACATGTAGACTCCCCCGAGTCTATCACTTCAGATACTGACTTAGATGAGTTAGAGGGATCCCTAAGATCCCCCCCTGAGGATGTCTCCTTCTCAGACATCCTAGAACTCCTTAGACAGAGGGGAAACTGGCCCACCAATAATCCCTCTGAGGATGAGTCAGTATACCTAGAGGCGTTTGGATCTCGGCCCTCCACCTCCTGGGTGTCTCCGCCTTTCGACCCCCTTATGCAGGTTATTGCCCGAAAGGCGTGGGCTGCTCCTGACTCTGTAGAGCCAGTCCCTAGGAGGCCTTCAAAATTTATTACTGCCCCGTGTGATAAGCAATTCCTCACTAAAGGTGTCCCCGCTGATGCCATGGTGGTGGCTGCTGCCACCAAGAAGGAACTTGCAAATCCTTCCGTACCCGTCCATCCTCCTAATAAGGACTCTAGGACCATGGATAGGTACGGTAAGCGGATGTTTTCCTCAGCGACCTTTGCTATGCGTTCGCTGAATTACCTATGTCACTTCACCAGACTCCAAAGGGATATCCTTAAGGAGCTAGGTGATGTTGTACAGGATCCTACAGCTGCAGGGGCTCAGGAAAAATTGCTTCGCAGCTAGGAACCCTTAATTCCATTGCAAACTCCTCCATGCGGCTAATATCATATGCTGCTGATGGAGCGAGTAGGGCCGCAGGTACAGGTGTGGCTCTTAGACGCCAAGCCTGGATGCGGCTATGTGACTTTGCAGATCCCTTTAAGGCGTCCTTCACAAATTCTCCCTTTGATGGGTCAGCTTTGTTTGGCCCTCAAGTGAAGGAAACTTTGACCAGGTGTGAGCAGGACGGCAAGACTCTTTCTGTCAGGAGTCCGTTTTTCCACCCCTTCTAGACCTTACCCCAAAGGACAGAAAGGTGGCAAAATGTGGTTCCATAAATCCCAAGGAGTCACGCCGATTCACGTGGTCAGTTTACCCCTAGAGGCAGAGGGGTAACAACAACAGACGCGCTCTAGAGGCAGAGGGGTCCAAAAACCAGGGAAACAGAGAGCCTCTCTGACAAGCCCTTTCAGCATCCCTGAGATGTTGCCCGGCTGTCCCTCCTTGGAGGCAGTCGGGAAGATTATCACTGTACCCAGAAGCCTGGCACTCCCTCACTCAAGACAGATGGGTACAGTCGATCATATCCAAGGGTTACATAATTCCTTTCGAGGAAAGTCCTTTCTACCCCTCAAATTCCCTTCCAGATGTACCACCCGGTCTAAGGAAATTGCAGAGTTAGAAGTCTCAAAACTACTGCAAAAAGAGCCATTCAGCCAGTTACAACAGACCATTCAGAGCCGGAATCTACTCAAGGTTCTTTTTGGTCCCCAAAAGACGGAGACTGGAGACCAATATTGGATCTCAGCAGACTCAACAAGTCTGTGAGGAAGACAAGATTCGAATGGTCACTCTTCAGTCAATTCTGCCCTTCTTACAGAAGGACAACTGGATGTGCTCAATAGATCTTCAGGATGCGTACTATCACATCAAAATTCACAGGCGCTCCAGGAGATTTCTCCGCCGGCTGGGGTCCAGTCATTTTCAGTTCAGAGCCCTGCCCTTTGGTCTCACTACAGCCCCCAGAGTGTTCACCAAATGCATGGCAGTGGTCACGGCTCACCTGAGACGTCAAGGATTCCAGGTGTTTCCGTATCTCAACGACTGGCTCCTTTCAGCCACCACCAGGCATCAGCTTATTCAAGCCAGGGATTACACAATAAAGCTTTGTACTCTTTTGGGCATCTCGATCAACTTCAAAAGTCATCCTTATCGCCCTGCCAGTCTATTACTTTCATAGGCGCAAACTTAAACACTGTTCGATGTCAGCTACCCTTACAGATCAAAGAGTTTCAGACATTCAGAGTCATGTCAGGATCATTCTAGCCAACAAGAAAGTACAGGCCAGAATGGTTCTAAAGGTATTAGGCCTCATGGCTGCGGCCATTACTCTTCTTTCCCTGGCTCGCTTCTACATGCGCCTTCTTCAGTGGATGCTGTTCACACAGTGGTCGTACCAACAACTTCCAATGCGTCACCAGATTCTGGTGACACAGACTTGCAAAGATCATCTTGCTTGGTGGATCACATCTCCCCAGGTTCACCAAGGCAGACACTTTGTACCCCCATCCCCGGTAGCCACTGTCACCACGGATGCCTCCCTGATCGGGTGGGGGGGGTCATTATCAGGGCAGGATGGTTCATGGGACGTGGCAGCCGTTCGAGTGCCACCTGCACATAAATGTCCTGGAGATGAGAGCAGTGCTTTTAACGTTGCAAGCCCTCAACGACTTTCTTCCAGTAGGGACAATTGCAGTCCACACAGACAACATGTCTGTAGTTTGGTATATCAACAAACAGGGCGGAACCAAGTCCTACCCCTTGTGTCGAGAAGCGCTCAGACTATGGCAATGGGCAATCTCCTCTCATCGGTTTCTGGTAGCAACGCATATCCCTGGGAAAACCAACATTGTAGCGGACAGATTGAGCAGAGCTATTCTCATGCCTCACGAGTGGTCTCTCAAGCAATCTATAGCGGAAGAGATTTTTCTGGAATGGGGTCGTCCATGTTGCGATCTTTTTGCTACTCCCCAAAACAGCAAATGCCCAGACTTCTTCTCTCTCTTCCCTCTTCCAGGCCATCCCCCCAGAGACGCTCTGACCCAGGATTGGCCCCAGGGACTTCTTTATGCCTTTCCTCCATTTCCTCTGATCCCTCAAGTTATCCAGAAAGCAACCGTTTTGAGAGCCAAATTGATTCTCATTGCTCCTTACTGGCCTCGACAAGTTTGGTTCCCGTTCCTCCATCGTCACCTTTTGGTGTAGCCGTGGCATCTGGACCCAGTGCCAGATCTTCTGATTCACCAATCCGGTCAGCTGCACCGGTCTATCCCTTCTCTCAACCTCACAGCATGGTTGCTCCACTTCCTTCCTTAGCCAGGCTTCCTTTGATCTCTAACCCTGTTAGAGACATCTTAGTAGCTTCTTTAAAATCCTCTACCAGGAGGATTTATGCAAGCAAATGGAAACGTTTCTCTTATTGGGCTAATGCCAAGAATATTGATCCTTTCACTGCCCCTGTTCAGGCAGTCCTGGACTTCTTAGCAGAGATTTTTCATGCAGGCTCCTCTTCTTCCACAGTCAGAGTTCAATTGGCTGCTATCTCGAACTTTCATGTCGGGATTGCAGATCACAATATTATGTCCCATAGGCTTTGTAGGGCCTTCTTGAAAGGAATTTTCCTGCTAAAGCCTCCAATCAGGAATCCTCCTCCTCAATGGGATCTAAATTTAGTGCTGACATCCTTGATTCTTCCCCCCTTCGAGCCAGCTGTTTCTTGCTCCCTAAAATTTCTTTCTTGGAAAACTTTATTCCTAGTAGCTATTACATCGGCCAGGAGGGTGTCTGAACTTCATGCTCTATCGGTTCGACCCCCCTATTTGGTTTTTCACAAAGACAGAGTATCATTGAGAACTAATCCGACCTTTTTGCCTAAGGTCGCCTCAAAGACCAATTTGAATCAATCCATTGATCTCCCTGTATTTTTCCCAAACTATTCAGACAGAGCCGAACAAAACTACATTATCTTGATGTCCACCGCCAACTCAGATATTATTTGGACAGAACTAAAAATTTAGGAAATCTGATCAACTTTTTGTTTCCTATGCGGATAACAAGAAAGGCCTTCCTGTCTCTAAAGTGACCTTGTCTAGATGGCTTTCGGTCATCTCTGAAATTTATCTGCTCAGGGGAAAACAGCTGTGCTCAAAACCTAAAGCACATTCAACTAGGAGCTTAGCTACTTCTACAGCCTTTCAAGCTAGACTTCCTTTAGACACTATTTGTGCAGCGCCACTTGGGCCACTCCTCATACTTTTGTTTCCCATTACAAATTGGACTTGGCCTCCAGGGATAGAGCCAGTTTTGGCTCTACAGTCCTCAAGAGTCTGTTCCATTGAGCCACCCAGGATAGAGGTGCTAGGGGCGGTCCCATCAAGCAAGAATGAAGGCGAGATTGACAACTTAACATTAAGAAGTTATGTACCTACCATAACGCGTTCCATGTTAGTTGTCTTCTCTCGCCTTCTTTCTTGCGACCCTCCCTCCTTCCCCCGAGCCTGGGGACAGACCTTGTTTCTCTAAGGAGTTATTATGCTGAAGACCATTCAGTCCTGGTCTTTCTTACATCCTGTAGGCTTTCTTTCTTTCTTTCTTCCTTTGGGAAGTGTTTTATGCTTGGTGCTACTGCCCTTTGTCATCAAACGAGATCTGGGTACTTACCGCCTTGCATCATGGGATATGGGGCTGCCTCGAGCTGGTAAAAGTGACTCTCGAGCTTAGCAAGTGCCGAGTCGGAGCCGAGGATCGGCTCCGAACCCATCAAGCAAGAAAGAAGGCGAGAGAAGACAACTAACATGGAACGTTATGGTAGGTACATAACTTCTTATTTCAGCACAGTGGACTTTCCTGGTCAACAAAGGCAAATAAATAAATAAATAAAAGCTGTCACAGTAGTTTACCTGTAGATTGAAAATGCCATGAATGCTATTAAAATTTCCGTAAATCTGCCATATTTCAACTCTTCACTAAAGCTAAAGTAAACGTTTCCACACTGCATGCAGAAAATACCGATATCTCCCAAATGCACTAAACCCTACCTAAAACAACCCCTAGTTCAACTCTAAACCTATTTTGATTAACATATTTAAAAAAAAAAAAAAGTGTAATCCACTTCCACAGACTACAGTGTAATATAAATACTTTCTAGAGCACACGCGAAATCCATCTGCACATAGTGCCCCAAAGATGTTACTTCTCCCCTGGATCAACAGCCTAGTAACTAGATTTAGCACATACTGGTGCCAGCCAGTAAAAAAAAAAAAAAAAAAAAAAAAATCATTATTAACAAAACAGACTAGATTCTAGGTAAACTAACTAAAAACAAATAAAAACTTATAGTACTATCAAATCACAAGACATCGGTCTTTAAACTGCTAAGATGTATCAAATAAATGAACCATAAAAAGTTAGTGTTTACAGCAAAACCAGTTCAAAGGCATTTATGAAACACTATATAACCCTCTTCAAACTACCTAAAGCCTTAAGTATAGCTCATTGAAGTAAATGGAAGTCACTTATCTGACATTAAAAAAAAAAAATATATATATATATATATATATATATATATATATATATATATATATAAATTGAATATGATTCTTGCTACCACCAAGTCCCACCCTGTTGCTGCTCCTTCACTCACAACCCTGCTGATCCAGCTTTCATTCCCCTTTAGTTTTTCATTTAGGTCCCTTTCAGACAATGCTGACTTAAACCTATTAAATCTGTGTCACTGGCTTCTTAGTTTAATTTGTAGGGGTCTAAGGAGTGAAGATTTAGTCAGGTATGGGATAGACAAATGCATGGAGTCAGCATATTACAGATGAGCAGAGTCTCTTTACTAAGGAGTGACATGAGTGAATGGCAATGCATGGGACTCGTACACTCCATTTCTCTCTAGGCCTCTGCCCCTCCTCCTTCTATTCTAGACACTCTGTGAAGCACCTGGTCTCCATCAGTGATCACACAGATAAAACCTTTTCCCTCACTACCACCCCTCACCCATGGTAAGAGAGCTCCCAGTCAAATGCTTCATCCTATGCCTTCTGACTTACCCTGACAGTGACTTGGTTTCATTCTTGAGCCTTGTTCATTTGCAGCACAGAATGAACATCTTATCTCTGTCATTGGGTTGACTTGGAGATCTATTTTTTGTGATACGTGAAATATCTTTTGCAGTAAGTTTAGGGAACTCAGTTTGCAACAGTTTAGTTTGCCTTTCATTAGGAGACTCATTCCCTTAACCTGCAATGCAACATTTGGTGCATTATACACCAGACTCCCACATATTTCAGAAATAAATATGTGGTACAATTTTTGAGATATAGCGTTAGAAAATCAAACCAAGCAAACTGTGTTGGATGACAATTATGTAAAATACCTAAAAGGTCTCCTTCCCTCCATAAATGACTGTATGTCAAGGAAAATCACACCTTGTCATATGCTTGCTTGTTTATTCATTGAACATTTGTTATTATATGTCTAAACTTTTTAAGACTTTTGTTTCATGGTGTGTCATGACAGACTGCATGTAGAGTAATATTTTTAATGTGTACTCCCCAGTACGTGCTAATGATAAAATACATATAGAGGATTATGACTGGTTGCTGATCATAAACCGCTTATGTGTTTGAGACATGGATATGAAGAAATTCATTTTGAGGACACACAATTTAAGGTTATGATTGGTGCACTGATCATAATTCTTTGTAGTGTATGGAGCTTTATCTGCCTCATGTACTTAGTTACAGGGGGAAAAAAATCGCTAAGTGTTTTCCTGGCTTTCAAAGCCATAAAACACTTGGTAAGCACTGTCAAGAGTAGTAGTGTAATGCAGTCCATTATGTTTACATTCACCTTCATACAGCTGAGCTGTGTAGATTTTTGCAGGGTTTCCAAATTATTGCTTCATATTTTTGGTCTGTTCTTCATAAAATCTGTGGTTATCGGACAAACCACTAAAAATTGAAGTCACTAAATAAAGACACACATTAGAGTTTGAATTTGTATCCTTCAGTAAATGGATGCTAAACACATGCTCTTATTCTAGCAACTGAGTTTGTTTGAGGAAGTTAGGGACATGTTACTGCTACGGATAGCAGGCAGAAACAACTTTTTTGGTCTACTGCTATCATTTGCTGGACAGTATTGGCAAATTTTGCTGCCTGATGCTAGATCCAACCTTAACAACTTAAACAGGAGGTGCTTAACTTTTGATCTGATGTTGTTCATTTTCATTGGATCTTCAACCTGTGGGGTTCAGTTCCGATCCTCGGAACTGACTCTGCAACTACAATAGCTTGTGGGAACCAAAAACTCTCGAGCTCATCCCTTACCCACAATGCACCTATCCTAATTACCTCAGATCTCGTTTGCCACCTTGCAAATTGGACGTGATGCCATTTCCTCTTGAGCCATATAAGTGATTTATTTATTTTATTAAAAAACCTTACCCTTTCATACATTTGTACTCTTTGATACTATTGTTAGTATCTGCCTATCTTTCCGTTTCTTCTACACTTCCTTGAAGCTCTTGGATATCATCATTGGTATCCCTCTCTCCTATCTCCTGTACACTGTGAATAGCTTTAAAATATCATATCTGATATTTCCTCCTTAAAAAAAAAAAAAAATCTGTTTTACTGTTTTTTTTTCTGTTGAACCTGTTGTAGAGAGCACATGTGTGTCTGTGTGTGTAGTTGCTTCAATGGTGGATAAAGAAAAAGGCCCAGTGGGCTTTAAGCACTGTGAGAAAATGTGGTCACATAATTCCCTACTCTGACTCTCATTTTCTATGTGTATATTGTTTGGGGCTACTCAATCTTCAGGAGGATTGCTCCATTTGCCAATACTTCAGCCATTGTGCTCTCGTAGAGAGAAAGAACAAATTGATTCTGAAAGGGCTTCTTTCCTCCTCTTTTAGGGAGGCTATATCTGGAACTTCCTTACCTAAAGAAAGACAGAGTTAAATCAGATGTATCTAGTCCTGCCTCCTCTTCCTCCTCAAAGGTCTCAGTGAAGGTTAAGAGAAGTACTTCGACTCTGACTTCTCCATCGGTTCCAAGCTCGAAGAAGGCAGTTCCATCTTCTCCTTTGTATTTGATAACTAAATTGTCCAAGCCTTCAGCTCTGATGGAATTGGAACCAAAGAGTACTCCCAGTCAGTCTTTGGATTTGACCTTGTCTTCAGTTCCGATACATCAAGAAAAAAGACCTGTTTCATGCAGAGTTATTCAGAACCGACACCTTAAATTAAAGATCCATCTTCCTCTACATTTTCATACCTAGAACTTGATATTCAGCTGCAGTAGACGCATTTCCAGATAGACTTCCTTCTCCTTTTGTGGAAAGACCCTTATCACTGTCTGTCATGTCTCCGCCTCGTTCTCCCAGAAGTCTTACTGAAGACGATGTGTAGAGATTGGTGAGGAAAATTCTCTGGGCGCAAGGTGTGACCGGGACCACCTCAGTTCCTACCTCTATGGGTAATGGACTTCAGTTTTCAACTACCCCTCCTTTAATTCCTCTTCTAACTTTGCTGGAAGCTTCAGAGACCATGGTTCTGAGCTGTCTGGTACTGACTAGTCAGGTCTGAAGACATCCTCCCCTCTGGATCTTAAGATTGCACTGAGTTCTTTGGTTGTCAGAACCAGAGACCTCTTTGAGCTATATCTGTCCTGTCGTTTCTGAGGGGCTGGACCCAACTCCTGTTTTTTCAGAGCTGTCTCTGCACCTAGAGACTTTGGCAGTCTTCAGCTCGGCTCTGGCTTCTGCCTCAGGAGGGATCTCCTGTGGGTGGGAAGGTGCCATGTTTCCTAGGTCCGCCATGTCAGATCCAGGATCCTTTCCTTCTCTGGGGGGGGGATCTACTTTCGAGGCTATAGAGAGACCCATGTTTGAGTCAGTCAGTCAGTTTCTTCCCTCTCAGAACAGCCAACTCTGTCACATTTTCACTCAGAACGTCATGCATTGCTTCCACCAGGACAGCAAGTACCAAAGCTTCAGGTTGCCCCCTCTTCTTCTGATACCTCCCCAGAACACCTCACTGAGGAGGTACCTAGGAAAAAGAAGTGCAAGAGGAAACACTTGGGTTCTGTGGAAGAAACTATCACAGAAGACACTGATTTCATTGAGGGCGAAGGATCCCCACAATCACCTCCTGATGATGTCTTATTTGGAGACATCCTGGAAATCCTTAAGCCGAGAGGTAATTGGAAGTCTACCCATCCTCCACCTGAGGAATCTGTGTAGCTGCAGACCTTTGGTATCTGCCCATCGACTTCCTGGGCAACTCCGCCCGCTGATGAACTCATTGAGTTGATCTTTCATTGGGCATGGAAGGCCCTGGAGACCGGACAAAATTATCCCTGCCCCCAAGGATAAACCATTCTGGACAAAAGGTTAGCCTGTGGATGCCATGGTCGTGGTGGCAATCACAAAAAAGGAACTAGCAGAGGAGAGTTCCTCTATCCATCGTCCCAAAAAGGAGTCTCAGATGATGGATAGATTTGAAAAGCAATTTATGCATCAACAACCTTTGCCTTACGGTCCTTGAACTACCTTGCACATTTCACCAGACTACAGAGAGATTTGATTAAAGAACTTTCAGATACCTTTCATGAGCCATTTCTGAAGAGGTTCGGGAGTCTGTTATCTCTCAATTGACCACCCTAAATTCAATTTCTAATTCTTCCATGAACCTCATTTTGCATGTAGCCGAAGTAACGACCATTGCAGAGAGTTTAGGCGTTGCCATAAGGAGAGACACTTGGATGCACCTGTGTGATTTTGTGAAGCCCTTTGTCTTCATTCCTCAATACTTCTTTTGGCAGCATGTCACTGTTTATCCCTAAAGTTAAAGACACATTGACCAGGTGTGAGAAAGATGGGAAAACCCTTTCTGCTGTGGGCATACATTGTTCCACTCCACAAAGATCCTTCTCAAAGAATCAATGCAGCAGTAGAAAAATGTGGTTCAAGAAATCCCAAGGGTCTTCTCAGGACGCAAGTGGTTGTGGTTCCCCATGGGCAGAGGGGGGAACTCTAATGAGGGGGGCCTGAAAAACCAAGGGTGCAAAGTTTCTTTCTTTGGTAAACCCTTTCAGCACTCCTGAAAGAAGGCTATATTGTCCTCCTCTGAAGACAGTCCGGGGTCAATGGTCCCTGCATAACTTCTGATACATGGGTGCAGAGGATGATATCCAGAGGATATATTATACCATTTTGCCTTCCTCCATCCACTTTGCAAAAGAATCCCAGATATTCCACTCAGTCAAAGGGAAGAAGCAGTACTACAAATGCAAAACCTGATAAAAAAAAAAAAAAGTCATCCAGGTGGTCCCACCAGACCAGAAATAATCCTGGATTTATTCAAGGATCTTTTTAGTACCAAAACAGACAGGAGACTGGAGACTGATTTTGGATCTCAGCAGGCTAAACAAATCAGTTTGGCGAACCAAATTCCAGATGGTCACAGTTCAGTCCATTCTTCCTTTTTTGGAACAGGGCAATTGGATATGCTTGATAGATCTTCAGGGTGGGTATGATCACATAAAGATGCACAGATGATCCAGAAGGTTCTTGGGCTTCCGGCTAGGAGCCATTCACTGACTATTCAGAGTATTGCCCTTAGGCGTCACCACAGCCCCCAGGGTGTTTAAGTGCATGGCAGTAGTAGCAGATCACTTGAGCCTTCAAGGATTCTGGGTGTTTCCATTTTTGGACGACTGGCTCATCACTGCCACAACCAGGCATCAACTGGTAGAAGCAAGAGAAAAAGTTATCCAAACATGCCCTTTCCTGGGCATTACCATAAATTAAGAAAAATCTCACCTAGAACCAACCAAAACACTGGATTTCATAGGGGCTTCCTTAAACACAAAGACTGCAATTGCCTCCCTTCCCCCACAAGAAATGGAGACAATCTGATTTCAAGTCAGGAGAATAATCAGCAGCAACAAAGTACCTGCAAGATTAGTTCTTCAGGTGATGGGTCCATGGCAGCATCGATAACACTTGTTCCCTTGGCCACATTTCACATGAGAATTTTACAATGGCTGCTTGCAACACAATGGTCCATCCTCATCAACCATTGTCAACACCAATTATAATCACCAGAATCTGATAAGAGAGCTTACTTAGTGGATTCATTTGAATCAAATTTTGCAGGGTTGTCCTTTCATTCCCACTCGGGCCAAGGCTGTAATGACCGTGAATGCTTTCCAGCTAGGGTGGGTGGGGGCAATGTGTGGAGGAGGATGGTGCAAGACACTTGGTCCCCAGTAGAGGCCAATTTGCACATTAGCATCCCAGAGATGAGAGCAGTGCTTTTAGGATTGCGGACCTTCCAAGCTGCTTTTCTCTCAGGGACAGTTGCAGTTCAAACAAACAACATGCCAGTAGTTTGGTACATCACCAAACAAGGAGAAACCATATCCTACCCATTGTGTCTAGAAGCTCTTAGAGTGTGGCAGTGGATGATCTCATCCAACCATTTTCTCATCACAACAAGGTACATTCCGGGGAAGTCCAGTGTGATGATAAAGTGAGCAGGTGTATACTTTTACCTCATGAATGTCCCTCAATCAGAAAGTGTCAGAATATTTCAAAGATTGGGTCAGCCAAGCTGCGATCTGTTTGCTTCTCCCTTAAACAAGTGCAGTAACTTTTTTTCCCCAACCCCCCCCCCCCCCCGAGGGGGAGTTATTGAAGGATGATGTTCTTCACAGTTGGCCCCCCAGTCTCCTATATGCCTTTCCACCAGTTCCATTAGTTCTCAAGTTCATACAGAAAGTAATCAGGTTGTAGAGCACAGTTATCCTTATTGCACCTTATTGGCTCGACAGATTTGGTTCCCCTTCCTTTGGCCTCACCTAATTTGACAGTCTTGGATTCTGAATCCAATGCCAGATCTCTCTGTCACACAACAGGCATGGTTCAGCCGGACATTCCAGATGTCAAGCTGACAGGATGTTTTCTGCAATTCCATTAGTAGCCAGACAACTTATGCTCTCTTCCCCTGTGCGACACATACTGTTATCTTCTCCTAAACCTTTTATACAAAAGCTTTACTGTAGTAAATGGAAGAGATTTGAATATTGGGCACTCCAGAATGACACTGAACCTTTTTCAGCTCCAGTTCACAATAATCTACACTTTTTAGTTGCAAGTTTCCATGAAGGAACTTTGGCTTCCACACTCAGTACAATTAGCAGCTATATCCAGTTTTCACATTTGCTTTTAGGGCTTCTCATTTGCTTCTCGCAAACTTTGTAAAGTTTTTCTGAGGAGTGCTCTTCTTTTAAAGCCTCCTTACAAAGATTCTACTCCTCCTTGGGACCTGAATTTGGTGTTGCAAGCAATCACTCAGTTTCCCTTTGAACCGGCTAATGAGTATGACATTAAGTTCCTGACTTGGAAAACAATTTTCTTAGTGGCAGTAACTTCTGCAAGAAGATTTCAGCGATTCAAGCTTTGTGTTCTAAAACTGCATACCTAATTTTTCACAAAGATAGTCTTTCTCAGAACCAACCCCTCCTTCCTACTTGAGGTGGTTTCAGAGGCCAATATCAACCAATGCATTAACCTGCCAGTATTCCTCCCCAACTTCTCTAACAAAGGTGAACATTGCTTACATTTGCTGGATGTTCACAGACAGTTAAGATTCCATCTTCATAGAACAAAGGATTTCAGGAAGTCAGATCGATTATTTGTTTCCTTCTCACATACCAGGCTGAGAAAACCTGTGATCAAAGTAAATTTAGCCAGATGTCTCACAAATTGTATCTTGTCCATTTATACCAAATTGGGTGTTTCCTTGTCAAAACTCTTGTGAGCACATCCAACCAGGGCCGTAGCAATGTCAGTTGTATTCCAGTCTGGAGCTTCAATGGATAATATCTGTGCAGCAGCAACTTGGGCTACTCCCCATACCGTTATTACTCATTACAAATTGGATCTCGTCTCCAGGGAGAGGGTATCATTTGGCTCACTGGGGCTTAAAAACATCCTTAAGTCCACCCAGGATATAAAGTAGCTGGAGACTGTGTCCCACAGGTTGAGGATAGAATGAAAATTGACAACATCAGATAAAGAAGTTATGTACTCACCATAATATTCCATCTGTGTTGTCCGTTTTCATTCTTCCTCAACTCCCCACCCTCCAACCCCCTACCATTGACTTCTGGAAGAACAGGTAATAAATGGATTATTACGTTTTTTTGGTATATGTTTAGAGTTCCAGATATAGTCTCCATTAAAGCATTTGTCTTTTTCTCTCAGCAAACTCAATCTGAGGTAATTATGATAGGTGCATTGTGGAAAGGGATGAGCTCGATAGTTTTCCATGAGCTATTGTAGCGGCCGAATTGATTCAGAGGATAAGAACCAAAGCCCACAGGTTGAGGAAGAATGAAAATGGACAACACAGATGGAACGTTATGGTGAGTACATAACTTTTTTTTTTTTTTTTTTTTTTTTTTTTTTTTTTTTTAAGGTGTACTCACATGCCACTCTGGCACTTACCTGGTTTGTCTTTTCTGAATATCAGAGTGCAATCAGCGTGCTCCATGTAGTACATAACTAATATAGACATGCATATTCTGCTACAAATTGAGAGTTTTGCTGTCTTTGCTAGAAAAGCTGTATTGTTAAATGATGTACAGGGTGGTTGGGACACTTATTATTTTAACTGATATATAGTAGAAGATGGCTGTGATGTATAGAGGGTGGTGATATCATAGGCACAGGAATATGATGCCATATATAGAAGGACCATTGTGAAGATTGTACTTCTGCTATAAGTAAAATATCTGAAGAATACTTTGACTTCTTTAATAATTGACTACTAATCTGTTACCAAGGTTGACAGGAAATGTGTGAATTTAGGCTGCATGTTTTCCCTTAATGTTTTTCCTAACTTTAATTAGAGTAGTGGTTAGATAGCATTTGAAGAAAAAAAAAAGCATACATCATCCCTGTACATTTAAAGGGATGACTTTATGTATACCATTTGGTGGTGCTGTTAGCTGTTTGTAGGAGACACTGATTTACATCTATCTATACTCAACCAACTGTTAAGTGCTGAAGGGTATCAGTTTTTGGCACTCTGTATAATCTTTAAGTTCACTATCCTGTGGAACACATCATGTGAGTGTATGTGTACAACATAAAAGTACGTAGCTTAACCCTTGTAATCTAATTTTTTTTTCATATAAAAGCACTGTTTTTCAAGTGTCTGTGCTTTTACTGAACAAAGTCAGTATAATAATACTGACTAATCAACAAGCCACTGGGAATAACGAGCAGTTTGTCAGCTCACGTGTAATATAGAGCATTGCAGTAATACACTGAACAGATTGTGACCCTGTCAGCAACAGGTCATACTGAGCGTTTGCAGCTGTGTAACATTTTTTTTTTGTTAATTAAGATTACTTGTTAGAAAAAAAATAGCTGATACTGTAAAGGTATTTCTGTACGTACTACTCAAAGAACATCATGCATGGTTTGGTAGATTTTAGCAATGTGTGGCCATAAACATAGGTAGTGATTGTAGTGGCATTTTAACTTAAAGCTACAAAAGTGTTCCATGTTGAGAATCCTTTAGATTATCAGCCTACCTTAGTTCCTTTGAAAGTCAGTACAATGAAGTTTTTGTATCATATTAAGTATCATTGGTTTTAGCAGTCCATGTGTTTGAAAATAAACTGGAATAAGTAAATGGGTACATAGGCTCTTATTAAGGAGTTGATAACCTAATATAAAACAATTCTGAAATGGATCCAAACTGTCAACTGTCTGGATTATTGTATAATTCAAGTATGTTTTCTCTGATAATGTAATTGCTAACTGCAGAAATGATGGAAGTAATTAAGGAGGCTGCCTCAAAGTTCTTAGGAACACTACTTTACTTGGTTAGTTCTAATGCTAAATGTCCATCTGTCTACTCATTGCCAGTAGTGTGCCATAATTTCTGGTCTTAAAGTGTGGAGTTTCTTGGGTCCAGCGTCTCGGAGGATAGAACATCATCTTTGACGTGTTATGATGTTTTTCACAAGGGTCATTGCTACAGTGCTTTCATCAGTGAATGGGATGTGGCTGCAGGTGGAAGTCAGTCTTCTAGCCACATTTCAACAATGGGCTGGTGTTTTGCAGATAGGATGTAAGGTCCTGTCCGATATAATGGCTGTCAGAATAAAGTCCAGCAACACAAGAGAGAGTAATCATTGCAATCTTTAGTTCCTTTTATCATCAGATCAAGCACTTGCATGTTTCATCTGCAGTTCAGTAGATATTTTCCTGGTAGGACAGAGACATGTGCTATGTACCCCCTTGACTTGTTCTACCTGTTAGTACTCTGCTGAAATGTTCTTCTACCTATTTAGCATCTTTCCTGTGGGGGAGGCACATTCCCTCAAAAGAACACAACTTTTGGTGTTATTTTTGACATAATGCCGCATGTCCTCCCGTGAGAAGGACTAATAATGATGAGCTTCCAGAGAGAGAGAGGATGACATTGTGTTATTGAAGTGCTTTTATTAACATGGAGACTTGCATTTGTATTGTGTTAAGATAGTGGTGAGGGATGATATCTGTGGAAAAGGAAGAGATTTTAAGTTATTTCAGTAATCTACAGATTGATGAGGCTGGCATTTCAGAGACCAATAGCTGATTTCTGAAGCTGAGTATGGGTTAAAGTGGGTGATCTTTTGATTGGGCTGTTCTTAGGGACAAAAAAAAGAGCTTGATTGTGAAAGAAACAGGCAGAATTTTATGTCTTGTATGGTATCTGATAAGAAAAGGGTTAGAGGTAGGGAATTTACTAGGAGAGAGAGAAAGAAAAGAGTTAATGTTTGCCAAAATTGCTTTGGAATTGTACAAGCATTAAGAACCTAATCCAGCACTAAAACGTACACACCACTGCACTTAATTACAATGCAGTTGCTTTTAGTTTTGGTCCATAGTCTAACACGTAAATCAGTCTCAGCACAAGGCCTTGAGCAGAAGATTAACTAGGTCAGTATATTCCTGTGGAAAATGTCAGATGATTCTGACATTGACAGAAATGTTTTTTTTTTTTCTTTGATTGATTCTCAAGCCCTAAACTGATTCAGAGGAAAGTTTGCTCTATCTCCATTAGAAGAATTTTCCTTTCCTAAGACTAGCTCCAGGATAAGTGATGTGTTTTTGTGAAAGCAAGTGGATGTTCACTCTAAACTGAGAAGATATTGTGACATGCTGCCAGTGGATACACCTTATGTTAACCCATTCCTTCTATTATGCCAGCCTTGTAGGAAGTGTTAAACGCTGGCTGCAGTAACCCTGGTCTTCAACCTACAGTCTTCAAAAATGGAAGAGCACTTGTTTGTCTTTGTTTACTGAGAAAGTCTGACTGGGTAATACCCATTTTCAGCAGAGGCCTGAGGAGAAAAGCTCCATTTGCATACATTGCATTGTACTATGTTCCAATTACACATAGAGGAATTGCATTTCTATTTACCTTTGTACACAAACGGCATATAACATTTATACATTCTAAGATTTTATAGAGGTGGAGGTTATTAGAGGGAGAGAGAGCCCACGTGCAGCTTAACGGATTGTACAGGTAACATTTGTATATAAAAACTGATGTTAAGTTGTCAATCTCGCCTTCATTCTTGCTTGATGGGTTCGGAGCCGATCCCTCGGCTCCGACTCGGCACTTGCTTTAGCTCGAGAACTCCTTTTACCAGCTCGAGGCAGCCCCATATCCCATGATGCAAGGCAGGAAGTACCCAGATCTCGTTTGCCGCTTCGCTTGGGAGGTCTTCTCTTTACCAGCTCCTGGTAAGTAATTCACATTTGTGACTTTTAAGCCCCTTTTAGTTAAAAACTAATTTGTTTTGATAGTTTAACTTTAAATTTAACTTTTTCTGACAGAATTCCCTGTCTCTTTTAATTTTTTTTTTAGTCAGTTAGTTTTCCCTATCCCATCCCCCCCCTGTTAGGGTGTGTGTGTTGGTGTTTTTTACTAAATACCTTTTGGTATTAGTTTAATTTACTTGGACTGGTGTGTGTGT
The DNA here is from genome assembly GCF_019279795.1 of Protopterus annectens. NCBI lineage: Eukaryota > Metazoa > Chordata > Ceratodontiformes > Protopteridae > Protopterus > Protopterus annectens. Next base: position 693,929,702 of record NC_056747.1, on the reverse strand, counting down.
GTTGTGTTAAGGCACCATGTCTAAAGAGAGGGTTTCAGGTTTTAAGAAGTGTGACTCGTGCTGTCAGAAGATGTCTCTGACAGACGGTCACACTTCTTGCCTGTACTGTTTGGGCCCTCTTCACCTGCAGGACTCCTGTGCTATTTGTCACTCCTTCAGCCAGAGAGTCCTGCAGGAGAGACGGAATAAGTTGATTCTCAGGGGTCTTCTTAAGCCGGAGGGCTCTCCGGCTAAGTCGGCCCCTCAAAAATCAACTAAATCTGCCAAGACCCAGGCTTCTGTTTCTAAGCCTGTGGCCTCGGCTCCGACTCGTATAGAGTCGAGATCGGCTCCGGCTGGAGCCGATTCTGGATCCACTAAGCTTTCGGCGCCGATGGCTATCGGTGCCGAATCTGCTTTGACCACTGTGGTGTCGGTTCCAACCGGCTCCGACACCCACGTGCGACGGGCATCGGTGTCGGCTCCGATCGGCTCCGACACCCATGTGGCACAGGCATCGGTGTCGGCTCCGATCGGCTCCGACACCGTTACTTTGGTGGCTGTATCGGCTCCGGCTGGAGCCGATACATCGAGACGTTCTGCCGGCTCCGAGAAATCGGTGCCGACAGGATCAGTAATATCGGCTCCGATGGCCCATTCCAGGAAGAGGTCGAGGTCTCCTTCCTTGGAGCCGATACTTTCGGGTCCCGCCTCGCCTCTTCTATCGGAGCGGAGCCATCGGAGCCGATCTTCAAGGTCATCCAGGTTGTCAGATCATGACCTAGAGAGAGTGGTCAGTAGATTGCTCAAGTCACAGGTACTGGCCCAAATGCTACACAGTCCGTCTCAGCAGACGACTGTTGGTCCACACCCCGTTACAGTTCCTCCTTCAACTCTACCCCAGAGCTTGGAGTTGGAGTCTTCGGGCTTGGTTACTGCTACGGCTGGAGGACGGATACCCCCTTCTGTTCCTTCAGCCCCTATTCTTATCTCCTCTTCCTTAGAGGGATTCGGTGGTCGGGCTTCCATGGTCTCCTCCGAGGGGGGAGTGGCAACGGACCCTTGCCCGAACCCGCTCTTCCCCTTGGAGCCTCGGCCTTGGTGAGCCCGGCTCCGACATCTGCCTCGAGACTTCCCTTCGGTGGCCCTGGAGTTCCTAGCTCTTCGGAGCGGGGCCTCTCGGACCTGCCTGGGAGGGGAGCATTCGAGGTGATGAAGAGTGTACTGGCCACTAGTATCAGTCAGCAGTCTCTTCCCGTAGCTCCTCCCTCTATTGTACCTGTTGACATCTCTGCCACTTCTCTTGCTACAGGACCCAGAGATCCTCCGCCTCAGGTTTCCCCATTGGGAATTTCCCGCTCTTCCGAGGATTCTCCTGATGTTTCGGGAGATCCTCCTAGGAAGAGGACTTGTAAGAGGAAGCATGTAGACTCCCGAGTCTGTCACTTCGATACTGACTTTGATGAGTCAGAGGGATCCCCTAGATCCCCTCTGAGGATGTCTCCTTCTCAGACATCCTAGAACTTCTGAAACAGAGGGAAACTGGCCCACCAACAATCCCTCTGAGGATGAGTCAGTATACCTAGAGGCGTTTGGATCTCGGCCCTCCACCTCCTGGGTGTCTCCGCCTTCGACCCCTTATGCAGGTTATTGCTCGAAGGCGTGGACAGCTCCTGACTCTGTAGAGCCAGTCCCTAGGAGGCCTTCTAAATTTATAACTGCCCCTAGTGACAAACAATTCCTTACCAAGGGTGTCCCGCTGATGCCATGGTGGTGCCTGCGGCCACCAAAAAGGAACTTGCAGATCCTTCTGTGCCCCCCCATCCTCCTAATAAGGACTCTAGGACCATGGATAGGTACGCAAGCGGATGTTTTCCTCAGCGACCTTTGCTATGCGATCGCTGAATTATCTTTGTCACTTCACCAGACTCCAGAGAGATATCCTGAAGGAGCTGGGAGAAGTAGTTCAGGATCCTACAGCTGCAGGGGCCCAAGAAAAGATTGCTTCGCAGCTAGGAACCCTCAATTCCATTGCTAACTCCTCCATGCGGCTAATATCTTATGCTGCTGATGGAGCGAGTAGAGCCGCAGGCACAGGTGTGGCTCTTAGACGCCAAGCCTGGATGCGGCTATGTGATTTTGCGTATCCCTTTAAGGCGTCCTTCACAAATTCTCCCTTTGATGGGTCAGCTTTGTTTGGCCCTCAGGTGAAGGAAACCTTGACCAGGTGTGAGCAGGACGGCAAGACTCTCTCTGCTGTTGGAGTCCGTTTTTCCACCCCTTCTAGGCCTTATCCCAAAGGACAGAAGGGTGGGAAGATGTGGTTCCGTAAATCCCAAGGAGTCACGCCCGGATTCACGTGGTCAGTTTACCCCTAGAGGCAGAGGGGTAACAACAACAGACGCTCTAGAGGCAGAGGGGGTCCAAGAACCAGGGCAACAGGGAGTCTCTTCCTGAGAAGCCCTTTCAGCATCCCTGAGGTGTTGCCCGGCTGTCCCTCCTTGGAGGCAGTCGGGAAGATTATCACTGTACCCAGAAGCCTGGCATTCCCTCACTCAAGACAGATGGGTACAGTCGATCATATCCAAGGGTTACATAATTCCTTTCGAGGAAAGTCCCTTCCCTCAAGTTCCCTTCCAGATGTACCACCCGGTCTAAGGGACATTGCAGAGTCAGAAATCAAAACTACTGCAAAAAGAGCCATTCAGCCAGTTACAATAGACCATTCAGAGCCCGGAATCTACTCAAGGTTCTTTTGGTCCCCAAAAGACGGGAGACTGGAGACCAATATTGGATCTCAGCAGACTCAACAAGTCTGTCAGGAAGACAAGATTCAATGGTCACTCTTCAGTCAATTCTGCCCTTCTTACAGAAGGACAACTGGATGTGCTCAATAGATCTTCAGGATGCGTACTATCACATCAAAATTCACAGACGCCCAGGAGATTTCTCCGCTTTCGGCTGGGGTCCAGTCATTTCCAGTTCAGAGCCCTGCCCTTTGGTCTCACTACAGCCCCAGAGTGTTCACCAAATGCATGGCAGTGGTCACGGCTCACCTGAGACGCCAAGGATTCCAGGTGTTTCCGTATCTCGACGACTGGCTCCTGTCAGCCACCACCAGGCATCAGCTTATACAAGCCAGGGATTACACAATAGACCTTTGTTCTCATTTAGGCATCTCAATCAACTTCAAAAGTCATCCTTATCGCCCTGCCAGTCTATTACCTTCATAGGCGCAAACTTAGACACTGTTCGGATGTCAGCTACCCTTACAGAACAAAGAGTTTCAGACATTCAGACTCATGTCAGGATCATTCTGGCCAGCAAGAAAGTACAGGCCAGAATGGTTCTAAAGGTATTAGGTCTCATGGCTGCGGCCATTACTCTTCTTCCCCTGGCTCGATTCTACATGCGCCTCCTTCAGTGGATGCTGTTCACACAGTGGTCATACCAGCAACTCCCAATGCATCACCAGATTCTGGTGACACAGACATGCAAACAACATCTTGCTTGGTGGATCACATAGTCTCAGGTTCACCAAGGCAGGTGCTGTGTACCCCCGTCCCCGATAGCCACTGTCACCACGGATGCCTCCCTGATCGGGTGGGGGGGTCATTATCAGGGCAGGATGGTTCATGGGACGTGGCAACCGTTCGAGTACCATCTGCACATAAATGTCCTGGAGATGAGAGCAGTGCTTTTAACGTTGCAAGCCCTCAACGACTTTCTTCCCGTAGGGACAATTGCAGTCCACACAGACAACATGTCTGTAGTTTGGTATATCAACAAACAGGGCGGAACCAAGTCCTACCCCTTGTGTCGAGAAGCGCTCAGACTTTGGCAATGGGCGATCTCCTCTCATCGGTTTCTGGTAGCAACGCATATCCCTGGGAAAACCAACATTATAGCGGACAGATTGAGCAGAGCTATCCTCATGCCTCACGAGTGGTCTCTCAAGCAATCTATAGCGGAAGAGATTTTTCTGGAATGGGGTCGTCCATGTTGCGATCTTTTTGCTACTCCCCAAAACAGCAAATGTCCAGACTTCTTCAGCTTCTTCCCTCTATCAGGCCATCCCCCCAGAGACGCTCTGACCCAGGATTGGCCCCAGGGACTTCTTTATGCCTTCCCTCCATTTCCTCTGATCCCTCAGGTGATCCAGAAAGCTACCGTTTTGAGAGCCAAATTGATTCTCATTGCCCCTTACTGGCCTCGACAAGTTTGGTTCCCGTTCCTCCATCGTCACCTGTTGGTGCAGCCGTGGCATCTGGACCCAGTGCCAGATCTACTGATTCACCAATCCGGTCAGCTGCACAGGTCAATTCCTTCTCTCAACCTCACAGCATGGTTGCTCCACTTCCTTCCTTAGCCAGGCTTCCTTTGATCTCTAACCCAGTTAGAGATATCATAGTAGCTTCACTAAAATCCTCTACCAGGAGGATTTACACAAGCAAATGGAACCGTTTCTCTTATTGGGCTAAGGCCCAAAATATTGATCCTTTCACTGCCCCTGTTCAGGCAGTTCTGGACTTCTTAGCAGAGATTTTTAATGCAGGCTCCTCTTCTTCAACAGTCAGAGTTCAGTTGGCTGCTATTTCTAATTTTCATGTCGGGATAGCAGATCATAATATTATGTCCCATAGACTCTGCAGGGCCTTCTTGAAAGGAATTTTCCTACTAAAACCTCCAATCAGGAATCCTCCTCCTCAGTGGGATCTAAATTTGGTGCTGACATCATTGATTCTTCCCCCTTCGAGCCAGCTGTTTCTTGTTCCTTGAAATATCTTTCTTGGAAAACTTTATTCCTAGTGGCTATTACATCTGCCAGGAGGGTGTCGGAACTTCATGCTCTTTCAGTTCGACCCCCCTATTTGATTTTTCACAAAGACAGAGTATCTTTGAGAACTAATCCATCCTTTTTACCTAAGGTCGCTTCAAAAACAATCTGAATCAATCCATTGATCTCCCGTATTCTTTCCTAACTATTCAGATAGAGCTGAACAAAAGCTACATTATCTTGACGCCCACCGTCAGCTCAGATATTATTTGGACAGAACAAAAAATTTAGAAAATCTGATCAACTTTTTGTTTCCTATGCGGATAATAAAAAAGGCCTTCCTGTTTCTAAAGTGACTTTGTCCAGATGGCTTTCTTCGGTCATCACTGAAATTTATACGATCAGGGGAAAACAACTGTGCTCAAAACCTAAAGCACATTCAACTAGGAGTTTAGCTACTTCTACAGCTTTTCAAGCTAGACTGCCTTTGGATACTATTTGTGCAGCGCCACTTGGGCCACTCCTCACACTTTTGTTTCCCATTACAAATTGGACTTGGCCTCCAGGGACAGAGCCAGTTTTGGCTCTACAGTCCTCAAGAGTTTGTTCCATTGAGCCACCCAGGATAGAGGTGCTAGGGACGGTCCCATCAAGCAAGAATGAAGGCGAGATTGACAACTTAACATTAAGAAGTTATGTACCTACCATAACGTTCCATGTTAGTTGTCTTCTCGCCTTCTTTCTTGCGACCCTCCCTCCTTCCCCCTGGCCTGGACAGACCTTGTATAAGAAACTATTATGCTAAGACCATTCAGACCTGGTCCTTTTTCCATCTGTAAGTTTCTTCTTCCTTTGGGAAGTTTTGTTTATGCTTGGTGTTATTGCCCTTTTGTCAACAAACGAGATCTGGGTACTTCCTGCCTTGCATCATGGGATATGGGGCTGCCTCGAGCTGGTAAAAGGAGTTCTCGAGCTAAAGCAAGTGCCGAGTCGGAGCCGAGGGATCGGCTCCGAACCCATCAAGCAAGAAAGAAGGCGAGAGAAGACAACTAACATGGAACGTTATGGTAGGTACATAACTTCTTATTTTGTTATTTCATTGAGAGGTTGAGAGTATTCTGTTTAAGGAGAGCATTTGGAGAGTATTGTATATATGAACACAAAGTCTTAACCTTGTGATGAGCATGTGTAGGACCAGGACTGGTTAAGATGTTTAAGCAGTGGTTTAAAACTATTGAGTTTGTATGAGTTTTATTTGTGTGGGAATACTATTCCAGAGTTTAGCAACATATCGGCAGTAGAGCGAGTCTCCTACAACATTATTTGACTTATTTGTACGTAATAAGAATTTTGTTACTAGAGCAGAGCATGTTCTTCATGTTTCACTGTTGCAGTCATCACCTGTGAGTTATCCCTGCTGTGGTAGCCCTCAGCCGGCCTGAATACAAGAGTCCGTGTTTTTCTGCGTCGGCTGTTGTCGCTTGCTGTCTGACGTCAGGTCATTAGTGCTATAAAGGAAAGCAACGAACACCATTACATCAGTCTTTCTTGCTGTGGACCCTGTAGCAGAAGCAGTTGGCAAGTGTGCCAGTCGGTCGCTACCAAAGTTTGAATTACAGCTGAAAATGTCTAAAGTTAAGTCCCTGTTGGGGATCCTTTTTTCTTGCACTAACTGATGTCTGAAAAAGTTAACAATTGTCTCACCTGTGGAAAGCAAATACCACACCGTAACTTCCATCTGCACTGCTTCACTTGTTTAGGCTCAGACCACGACGTCCCCCATTGCCAGTTCTGTGCCCTGTTTAACACGAGAACCAGTCGTCATGGAGCTCTTATTGTAGCCAAAGTTATGTCCATCAGCAAATAATCCGTAGACATTCCAAAAAAAAAGTAAGGATAAAGATAGAGACAGACCACACAAGGTAAAGCTTTCCAACGACTACTGCTAAGCAGGTCGTCAGTTATTTGGAATTCAGTGAGGCGCCTTCGCAGCCCCTGATGCCCGATTAGATACCTTCGCAGGCCTCTACTGCGACCCTTTTGGAGTCCGGTATGCCACAGAAATCTTCTTCGTCTTCCGAGCCTTTGGTTGTCTCTGCCTCGTTTGGGTCCGGAGCCACGACGCAGGCACCAGCTTCCGAGGAGTTCTTTTGCACTACAGAATTTAGACAGAAACCGACGTCTTCTCCTCTGACTACCGTTTCTCTCAGAACGATGGGTACTCTTAGGTCTAGAGGCAAGGCCACTCCTAGGAAAACTACCTCTAGCCACCATTTTACTCCTGCTCCACCACCCCAAGCTCAAATGCTTAAAGTGGGGGAAAATACCTTTCTCCTGAAGTACTGACAGAACAGGATTCTGAGGAGTCTGATTATTCAGATTTTGAAGAGGAGCAACTACCTCTGACTGCTTATGAGGATTCAGATGCAGAGGAATCCATTCATATCCTTCCTTTGGGGGAAGTCATTCACACCCTCAAGGAACATTTCCACTGGGAATCCTAGGACTTCCCTTAGTCTAAGAAAAGACTAAGAGAGTTTCTAGAGCTGCCCCAGCACAGACCCTTGGCCATCCCTCCAATCTTAGAGGTGGTTGATGAGGTCTTCCATGAATTCAGCTTAACTCCTGACGCCCTCCCACCTGCTCCCAGAAAACCTGACAGGTATTACAGAGCACCAGATTCTCAGAAATACCTGTACAGAAATCTTGCTACAGACCTGGAGGTCATTACATAGGGACCTAAAGGAGCTAAGGCTAGTTCTCCAAAGAACCCTATTCCTTCTGACAAGGACTCCTGAGTTCTGGACAGATGGGGTAAAAAAAAATATACACTTCTGCAACCTTAGCTATCCGAGCACTCAGCTGTCATTTCCACATGTTAAAATATCAACAACACACTTTGGAACTATTAAAACAAAATATTCTACCTTTCCTGACTGTGCCAATTCGAAAGAGTTTGCAGATTTACTGGACTCTACTTGTCAAGTGGCTACACACTCTTTACACTGTAGATATGACGCCTTAGAAGCCTCAAGCAGGGTAGCAGTGTCAGGATCTGTCATTAGGACGCATGTATGGTTGCAAGAACAACCTGTCCCTGATCATGTCAAATCTGAATTACTTGATGCACCTTTGGATAAGGACTGCTTGTTTGGAGTAAAAGCAGAAGAGGTGCTTAAAAAGATAGAAGACAAATCAAAATCTATGCGGACAGTAAAATATTTCCTTCTGGTACAACCTCCTAGGTTCAGCAGGAAGTTTCCCTCAAAACACTGGTCCTTTCCTGCACCTTGCAGACAGGGGCAAGGTAATCCCCGCAGGGACAGACAACCAGACCCCTATACCAGGGACAGCAGAGAACCAAACGGTGGACCACTTCTACTCCAAACGCAGGGAGTTCTAAGCCATCCCTCTAGGGAAAAATCCCTCAATTTCACTGATCAAATACTAGGAGGAAGGCTCTCCCTAGGTTTGAAAAATTGGCTTTCTGCAACTAAGGACCATTGGGTCTTAAAGGTAATTTTTCAGGGATACAAATTTTACTTCTACTAACTCCCAATTCCAAGAGGGTAACTTTACCTCAAAATCATTGGGCAGACGTAGTGAAAAAAGTCCAAGCTCTCTTATCCCTAGGGGCAGTAGAGCCTGTCCCCTCAGATCAAAAAGGCAAAGGCTTTTATTCCAGACTATTCCTTGTTCCCAGGATAGAGGGCACTTGGCGCCCACCCTAGATCTACCCATTCTGAACACTTTCCTGGCGGTCACCAGATTCAAAATGCTAACCTTGCAGCTGCCTATGCCGACAAAAAATGCATGGATGTTCTTGGTGTTTCACTGTTGCAGTCATCACATTTGGGTTATCTGCTTGCAGTAGCCCTCAGTCGGCCTGATTATCAAAGTCTTGGGTCCTGCATCTGTTGCAGTCTCATCTTCCATGACGTTAGGTAGTCAGGGGTATAAAGCATGCAGCCGATGCCATTACATCAGTCTTTCTTGCCGTGCGGTGCCCGAAGCAGAAGCGGTTCGCAAGTGCCGGTCGGCCGACTCCTGAAATTTTCATTTTCGAGTTTCAGAACCGAAGTCTTCAACTAACGCTAGGTACCCTGTTGGGGAAACTTTTTTCTTGTTCTAATCCGATGTCAGTAAAAGTCAATAATTGTATTTCTTGTGGACAGCAAATACCTCACAAAGGTTTTCCTCGCTGTCGATTTTGTGCCTTATTTAAGCAACGAACTATTCATCATTAGTATATTTACGCTTCTAAATATTTTGGTACTTGGTTCAATTATCGAGATATGTCTTCAGTAAGCCATCCGATTACCGACATTCCGAAAAAACGCAAAGATAAAGACAGAGACAGGCCGCCTAGGTCCAAAGCTGCCGACGACGCTTCTCCTAAGCCAGTCGCCACTTTGCCGGTACTCAGTGAGGCGCTTTTGCAGCCCCTGATACCCGCTACTTCAGATTCGCAGGCCTCTACTAAGATCCATTTGGAGTCAGATATGCCGCGAGATGCTTCAACTTTGGAACCTGCGGATGTCTCTACCTTGGATGGTCCGGAGCCACTGTGCAGACACTGGCTTCTGAGGGTGTATTCAGGCCTACTGACTTGCATATTAAACCAATGCCATCTTCTTCTTCAAGGCCTAAAACTCAAACTATGCCTAGAAAACCGACGCCCAGACCGCATGGTCAGGCCTCTATGCCTAAAAAAACAGACGGTAAGAATGGCTGAAGACCTTATTACTTTAATCAGGGGAAGCCACCCTTCCCCTCTAAGAGACTTGGAACCGAATTTGCTTATATTTCTGACCAGGATTCTGAAATTTCTGTTTCCTCTGATGACCAGGATTTACCTTTATCTACCTATGAGGATTCTGATGCAGAGGACTCTATTCCCTCTGCTTCCCCCCAGAGGATTTCTCATTTGGTGAAACCCTGCATACACTTGGGGAGCACTTTCGCTGGGAAAGCCAGGATTACTCTGATTCTAAAAAGAGGGTTAGGGATTTCTTATTCCTGCCCCAGCACAGGCCTATAGCTATCCCTCCTGTACTAAACATTGTTGGTGATGCCTTTTCTGAATCTAGCTTGGCCCCTGACTCTCTACCTCCTGCTCCCAGAAAACCTGATAGATATTATAGGGTTCCTGACTCTCACAAGTTCCTTTTTAAAAATCCTACTGCGGAACCTGAGACCATTTCACAGGGACCCAAGGGCATTAAGGCTACTACTGCCAAAAATCCTACCCCATCTGATAGAGACTCCAGGGCGCTGGATAGATGGGGTAAGAAAGTATACACTTATGCAACTTGGGCCATTAGGGCCTTAAACTGCCAGTTTCATGTGTTAAAGTATCAGAAGCATATTATTGGATTGCTTAAGCAGAAAATGATGCTGATTCCTGATTGTGCTGAAAATAAGGGATTACAGGATTTAATGCATTCTGCTGAACAAGTTGGAAAGCATACTTTGCAATGTAGTTTTGATTCACTAGAGACATCTTTCAGGGCTGCTGTCACTGGTTCTGTACTTAGAAGGCATGCTTGGCTTAAGGAGCAGTCTTTGCCAGATCATGTTAAAGCTAAATTGCTGGATGTTCCCTTAAATCAGGACCACCTGTTTGGCAACAAAGCAGAAGAAGTTCTTAAAAAGATGGAGGAAAAAGCTAAATCTATGCAGACTGTTAGATTTCCTACAAGTTCAGCCGCCAAGATTTAGTAGGCATTGGCCCTCTAAGAATTGGTCCATTCCTGCCTCTTCCAGGCCTTCTCAGTCCAAACCCAGAACCAGCAGAACACCCAGGCTTCAGTCCCAGGGTATGCACAGGACTAAGCAGTGGGGGGCTCCCACTTCCAAATCAGAGAGTAGTAAGACTTCCCCCAATGGTAAACTGTCTCAATGATTTAACTTTAAAACTTGCAAGGACTTCTCAACTGACTGCTCCTTTAGGGGGAAAGATTGCTCTGTAGGCAAAAAACTGGGAACTCATTACCCAGGACAAATGGGTTTTAAGTATAGTTTCCCAAGGATACATATTTCACTTCCACAAGTTACCAAACCCAAACGGTTGGCCAGATGTACCCCCAAATCAGTGGGCAGAGGCTGAAAAGCAAGTACTCTCTCTCTTAAGCATAAAGGTTATTAATCTGTACCAGAAGAGGAAAAGGGACAAGGTTTCTACTCAAGGTTTTTCCTGGTACTCAGAAAAGACAACTCATGGCGTCCTATCCTGGGTCTTTCTATCTTAAACACCTTTTTGGTGATTCCAAAATTCAAGTTGCTAACTCATCACCAGTTGCTTCCTATGCTAGGCAAAGATGCCTGGCTGGCAACACTGGATTTAAAGGAAGCCTACCTGCACATCCCAGTCAGGGAATCTTGCATAAGATACCTGCACTTCAAAGCAGGCTACATGCACTATCAGATGTTCTTCATCTCACATTGCTGCAGTCCTTACACTTGGGTAGTCCGCTGTCCTCGGTCGGCCCGAATATCAAAGTATAAGGCTGACGTCGGTCAAGGCGCATTTGACTGACATCAGGACGTCAGGGTACAAATGCGCATGACCGACGTCATATCCTCAGTCTTTTTTGCCGCATGGTCCGATGCAGAAGCAGCATTGCAAGTGCCGGTTGGCGTTCTGAGATTTTTCGATTTCGAAGTTTCAGACCGAGTTCAAAGTTGGCTAAGTACCCCGTTGGGGAATATTTTGGTTTTTTCTTGCCTCAGTGATTTACCGGATGTCAGAAAAAGTCAATAATTGCATTTCTTGTGGGAAACAGATACCGCATAGAGATTATCATACTTTGCGTATTCCTTGCTTAGGGCCTGAGCACGACGTTGTTGGCTGTCGCTCTTGTGCTAGATTTAATAAACGCACTATAAAGAGAAGGTTGGATTGTGCAAGGTTAGTCTTTGGGAAGCGGTGTAATTATAAGATGCCGTCGGATGCTCCGACGCCCGCTTCAAGAAGCGCAAGGACAAGGCAGTTAAGCCTAGGCTAGAAGAACCGTCTGTACCGGACGCCGGTTCTTTAGAGGTGTCGGTGGAGCCGGTGGCTCCACCGGAGGTTTCTTTGTGTTCCCAGGGTGAGACCTTATTATTGCAAGATGTGGCCTCTCAGGAGGCAAGTCAGGCTGAGGGGGCTTCTCAGGTTACTATACTCCCCTCCCTTCCTAGGGTGGCTAGGCCCTCTCCTGCTGTTTCAAAGGCTTCTCCCAGGGGCAGGCCAGGGTTGGCTTCAGTTGGTGTTACCCCTAGCTCTTCAGGTACTGTGCCCAAGAAGCATATGCTTAAAATGGCAGAAGATTTGATTACTTTAATTAGGGGTTCTATGCCCCCTCCTGATAAGAGACAGTTGGGGGGTTTTGAGCAGGCTTCAGATGTTTCAGAGTCTTCGGCTGAAGACTTGCAGGAGTATTCTCCTTATTCTGATTCTGATGTGGATGATTCTACTCCTTCTGCTACTCCTCCTGAGGATTTTTCTTTTTCGGAAACTCTTCATTCCATGAGGGAGCATTTTAAGTGGGAAGGTCAAGACTTCTCGGATTCCAGGAAAAGGCTTAGGGAATTTTTGTTTTTACCCCAGCATAGGCCTTTGGCTATACCTCCTGTTTTGGATGTAGTAGAAGATGTTTTTACAGAGGCTTCTCTTAATCCTGATTCTTTGCCTCCTGCTCCTGTTAAGCCGGATAGGTATTACAGGGTGCCTGAAGCTCATAAGTATCTTTTTAAGAGTCCTAGGGCTGACCCAGAAACTGTTAGTCAGGGGCCTAAAGGTGTTAAGGCTTCTGTTGTTAAGAATCCGGTTCCTGTAGACAAAGAGGCTAGGGCCTTGGATAGATGGGGAAAGAAAGTTTATACTTCTTCCACTCTGGCTATGAGGGCTTTGAATTGCCAGTTTCACATGTTGAAATACCAGAACTATCTCCTTTCACAATTAAAGTCTAAGGTTGATGCTCTGGCAGTAGGTATTGATTGTAAAGAGTTGCAAGATTTAGTGCATGTTTCTGAACAAGTGGGTAAGCATTCTTTGCAATGTGGTTTTGATGCTGTACAGGCCTCGTCTAGGGTGGCTGCCACTGGGTCAGTTCTTCGCAGGCATGCCTGGCTAAGGGATCAGAATTTGTCTGATCATGTTAAAACGAGGATTTTAGATGCTCCTTTACAATCTGACGTGTTGTTTGGTCCTCCTGTTGAGACAGTTTTAAAGAAAATGGAGGACAAGGCTAAGTCTATGCAGACTGTTAAAGATTTTTTGCAGGTCCAGCCTCCAAAGTTTAGTAGAAATTGGCCTACTAAGGGGTGGACGTATCCTTCTTATGATTCCCAGTCTAGGGGTAGATCTAGACGTGGTAGGGGCAGAGCTCAGGGCTCTTTCAGGCCTAGAACAGGGAGTTCTCCTGCACAGTCTTCGGGTGAGGGCAGGGGTCAGTCCTTTCGTTAACAGACCCAATGACCTACCTTTTCAGCTGCCAGAGCCTTCTCGTCTGGCAGCTCCTTTGGGAGGAAGGTTGGCACTTTTCAGAGAAAATTGGAGTTTAATTACCCAAGACAGATGGGTATTGGATATCATACACCACGGCTACAGGTTCTATTTCCATACCTTGCCTCCTTTCAAAGGCATGCCAGACGTTCCTCCTCAACAAAGAATAGAGGCTCACAAGCAGGTTTCTCTGTTGCTCCAAATAGGGGCCATACAGCCGGTCCCTATACCAGAAGTGGGTCTAGGTTTTTATTCTCGCCTGTTCCTAGTACCAAAGAAGGGGAACACGTGGAGACCAATTTTGGATTTATCTATCCTCAACACTTATCTGGACATTCCCAAGTTCAAAATGTTGACGTTGCAGCAGCTTTTACCTCTGCAGGGCAAAGATCATTGGATGGTAACTTTGGATCTCAAGGAGGCTTACCTTCATGTTCCTATCAGACTAAGTTGCAGGAAGTATCTGCGTTTTGTAGCTGGGACTTCTCACTATCAGTTCTCTGCATTGCCCTTTGGCTTATCTACTGCGCCCAGAGTGTTCACGAAAGTTCTGGCTCCAGTGATAGCTTTCTTCAGGCTAAAAGGAATACAGATCTCTCCTTATTTGGACGACTGCCTGATTCTGGCTCAAGGAAGGGAAGAGCTTCTTCATCATTTGGAATATGTGATAGCAGTGCTAAGATGCCTAGGGTATTCTGTGAACGAAATAAAGTCCAGTCTAGTACCCTCTCAGGACATGTGCTTTCTGGGTGTGAGACTGAATACAGCATCCCAGATGGCCTTTTTAACCCCGGACAAACAAAAGAGTCTATCCCTTTACTTCCATCAACTATCTCATCAGTCCGTGCTGACTGCAAGGACAGTCCTTCAAGCATTAGGGTTCATGGCATCTTGTATTCTGGTGCTTCCCAATGCCAAACTGCATATGAGGAAGCTACAATGGTATCTCAAAATGTATGGACACAGCACTGCCAGGATCTGGACACTGTCATTCAAATAATACCTTGCATCCAAAAGGAATTTTTATGGTGGGCTCAGGAATGTCACCTAAACAAGGGACTCTCTGTGACCCGCCAGAGGCGAGTCAGATTTTAACGACAGATGCCTCAGACAAAGCTTGGGGAGCTCATCTAAATGGAAAGTGGATACAAAACAAGTGGCCTGTCAGACTACAACATCTACATATCAACCTGAAGGAGATGTTAGCAGTCCAGTTTGCATTAATAGCTTTCAAGGATTTACTTCTTCCAGGGCAGGTGTTGATTCTAACAGACAACACAACTGTCCTGTGGTACATCAACAAGCAAGGGGGAACGCATTCTTATCCTCTATGCAGGCAAGCAATGATTTTGTGGGAGACTGCTCTCAGTTTACAGCTCAATCTTCAGGCAAGGTTTCTGCCAGGAGCACAGAACTCCTTAGCAGATGTGTTGAGCAGACGAATTATGGATCCCCACGAGTGGAAATTGGATCCTCATGTATTTCAGAAATTGACAGTGTCATGGGGAACTCCAGACATAGATCTGTTCGCTTCTCCACTAAACCATCAGCTGCCAAAGTTTTGCACAAAAAGGTTTCATCCCACAGCTTGGAAAGTGGATGCTCTTTCTTTCAATTGGAGCAAACTTCATGTGTATGCCTTTCCTCCTCTGCCTCTCCTCCCAAAGCTACTCCTAAAGGTCAGACAGGACAAGCCAAGGATGATTTTAATAGCTCCAGATTGGCCTCGACAGCACTGGTACCCATTATTGAGAAGTCTGGTACGGAAGCCTCCATGGCCTTTGCCTTCGATTCCACACCTGTTGTCACAGGAGGACAGCCATTTGCTGAATGTCAAACTTCACTCTCTTCACCTAACAGCCTGGCATATTCTGTTTTGAACCATAGAGGGTCTCAACTTCCACAACAAGTTTTGAATGTGATTTTGGAAGCTAGAAGGCCTAGTACAAGGAAAGTGTACGCAGATAAATGGAAGAGATTTTTATTTTGGAGTGCAGCAAAAGATTTTGATGTTTCTGAGCCTAATTTGAGTATGGCTCTTCAATATCTTACTGAGTTATTGGACAAAGGTTTGTCTTTCTCTTCTATTAAAGTTCATGCTGCAGCAATTTCGGCTCACTATGATTGTGACCCACCATTGTTTTCTCATCCTCTGTTCAAGCAATTTCTTAGAGGGGCAAAGAATATAAGACCCCACCTAAGAGCTCCTACTCCTGCTTGGGATCTCAATTTTGTGTTGGAGAAACTCACTCTACAACCTTTTGAGCCTGCAGCTACTTCTGAGTTGAAATATTTATCATGGAAGACTGCTTTTTTGTTGGCAATTACCTCTGCAAGAAGGGTTTCTGAATTGCAGGCCCTTATGGCGGTTGAGCCTTTCTTGATTTTCCATAAGGATAGGGTATCATTACGTACTAATCCTTCCTTTATGCCTAAGGTGGTTTCTAGTGTGGCTTTAAACCAAACTATTCATTTGCCTACTTTTTATGCAAATCCCCAAAATAAAGGGGAAAAGATTTTGCACACTTTAGATGTACACAGGCAGTTGCGTTATTATTTGAACAGAACTAAAGGGTTTAGGCAGTCTCAGCAGTTGTTTGTTTCTTTTGCTTTGAGTTCTCAGGGCAAGCCTGTGTCAAAACAAACTATTTCTAAGTGGATTGGGTTTTGCATTGCTTTCTGTTATTCCCATCATGGCAAGGAAGTTCCAGCTGGGATTAGGCCTCATTCCACTAGGGCTACTGCCACTTCAACAGCTTTTTTGAGGGGAGTGGCAACCAAGGATATTTTGGAGGCAGCTACTTGGAGTTCAGTGCATACTTTCTCTAGGCATTATCACCTGCCACTTTACTCTAAATCCAGGGCTGGTTTTGCCACTGCTGTTTTGCAGGGCATTTTGGCAGCTCCTGCTTCCTTGTAGTTTGGCCATCCTCCCTTACCTCTGCTTTGGGATTCTACCCAAGTGTAAGGACTGCAGCAATGTGAGATGAAGAACATAGTACAGTTTTGTACCTACCATAAATGTAGATGTTCGAAGATCCACATTACTGCAGTCCAATTTACCCTCCCTCCTTCCCCTCTGCAGTTAGAGGTGGTTGTGTGGGTTGGGTTGTACATATTGTGTATATTGTTTATATTGTACATATGGTTAGTGCAAGGGTGGTTGGTTGGTTGTTTGCTGTTTTTTGGTTTTGACCTTTATTTTTAGGGTCTTCTGACATCTGGGGCAAGAAAAGACTGAGGATATGACGTCGGTCATGCGCATTTATACCCTGACGTCCTGATGTCAGTCAAATGTGCCTTGACCGACGTCAGCCTTATACTTTGATATTCGGGCCGACCGAGGACAGCGGACTACCCAAGTGTAAGGACTGCAGCAATGTGGATCTTCGAACATCTACATTTATGGTAGGTACAAAACTGTACTATGTGAGAGTGTTCAATCTCGCCTTGGTTCTTACACATGGGTTCGGAGCCGATCCTCGGCTCCGTGCCGGCCGACTGCAAGCTCTGCATCGAGAAGAAGCTCGAGGACATCTAATACCCACAATCCCCCTCTGCCTTTACCTCAGATCTAGTTTGCCGCTGCTGCATACGCATCGTTGGAGACTAGCTCGAGGCTGTACAGATAAGATTTTTATCTATTCTGTTTAAATTTCAGAGTATTTTATCTAGTTACTTAAAGTATAAGAGTAGGTGTGTGAGTCGTCAGGAATTCTCGATAATTAGAATAGTTAACTTAGTTAACTTTCGAGTTTAGAGTTTTTCGGGGCCTACCCCTTCTTGGACTTGTGACTAGAAACTTGTTATAGTCTTGCCTTTAGGCAGTACACGGATTTGACAATTTTGACTAAAAGCTTGTTTTAGTTAGTATCATACAGACTCTTATTACCGGATTTGACACTTTACTGGATTGGACTTTTTACTGGACTGGACTGTCTTTTCATTTCTCAATATGTCTGAAAAGATGAAATCTGGCTTTAAACGTTGTCAGTGTGGCCAAAAAATGTCGGTCACAGACAACCACAGTTCCTGTGTCTACTGTCTTGGCCCTCTCCACTTACAAGAGGACTGCTCTATTTGTCACTCTTTTAGTGGGAGGGTCATGACAGATAGGCGCAGGAAACTGATGGATAGAGGATTGCTGAAACCCTCTTTCCAGGAGGCTCTGGATGCTTCAGACCAGGCATCCAAGTCTTGAAGGGTCAAGGCGTCGGAGCCAAAGTCATCGGCTCCGAGCTCTTCGAGTCTAGTTAGTTCACCGGTTCCACAGACTTCGGGGCCGAGTGTTCAACTGTTGGCAGTTCCCGAGCCTCGAGTCTTGGAACCGGTGACGGAGCTCCCTCCACCGACTCTGCTGAGGTCGGCTCCGTCTTCGATCCCTTCGACTCGTTCTTCTAGAGCCCTCTCCGACACCGACGTGGACCGTGTGGTGCAGAAACTTATGGAGCATACGGCCCTGTCCAAGCTTATTTCGGTCTCCTCTCAGTTGATGTCGAGACTTGAAGGCCTGCCACTATCTCCATCTGTTCCTCCTCCGAGACCTGTTCAGTCTTGAGCCGGAAGAAGCTGACCTGATGATTGTGGAGCCCTCGGTGCCAGAACCGTCTTTTCTCGGTCGGCACCGTTTACCTCGACTCCATCCGATCCGTACCGGAGTCGCGGCGGCGAAGATCTGTGCTTGGTTCCGGGACCGAGAGTCGGACCGATGTTTCGTTCCGACTCTCCTCTCGGGCCTCGCACGGATCGATTCGGTTCCGTCCTCGGGTCGGTGCCTTGGCTCCTGTTTCGGGATTCTTCCCATTTCTTGAACCGGGAGATACCTCGACTCGGGACCCGGGGCCTTCGACCTCATGAGGAAGGTGTTGTCTACCCAGACAACCACATCAGCAGGTACAGCTTCTCCTCCCGCAAGGACCGTTATCCTCCTCTGCACCCACGGCCACGCCCAAGCGTCCGGCACCAGTGTCTCACCCACCCCTCGCGGCGCCCCCCTCTTCCTCGGAGGCTTTTTCGGATGCTCCCCACGAAGAAGTTCCTAGAAAAAGACTGTGTAAGAGGAGACACTTGGATTCTCCACAAGAATCCTTGACATCTGATACTGACTTAGATGAGTCAGAAGGGTCCCCTAAGTCACCTTCAGAGGATGTCTCTTTTTCTGACATCTTGGAGATCCTTAAACAGAGAGGTGACTGGCAAGCCCTCCCCCCTTCTGAGGATGAGTCAGTTTTGCTGAAGGCATTTGGTGCACGTCCTTCCTCCTCCTGGGTCACTCCGCCCTTTGATGAGTTAATGGAATTAATTGCTCGAAGGGCGTGGGAGACTCCTGACACGGTGGAACCTGTTAGGAAGCCAAATAAGTACATCACGGCACCACAGGACAAAGCTTACCTTACCAAAGGAGTTCCAGTAGACGCCATGGTGGTGGCAGCGGCCACGAAAAAGGAGATGTCGGAGTCTTCCTCATCTGTCCATCCACCTAACAAAGATTCTAGGACCATGGACAGATACGGGAAGCGCATTTTCAGTTCAGCGGCTTTCTCTATGCGTTCCCTGAACTATCTGACCCATTTTACACGTTTGCAGAGGGATCTAGTCAAAGAGTTGGGAGATACCCTCCAGGGTGCTACAGATGCCGCTGTCTCAGAGAAAGTTACAGCGCATCTCAACACCCTTACGTCCATTGTGAACTCGTCCATGAGGCTAATATCCTATGCAGCCGAAGGATCGAGTAGGGCAGCGGCTTCAGCGATTGCTCTTCGTAGGCAATCCTGGATGCGCTTATGTTCGTTTGCGGAAGCCTTCAAGTCTTCCTTTACTAACGCCCCATTTGATGGAGCCACACTTTTTGGCCCTAAAGTAAAGGAGACCCTTACCCGGTGTGAACAGGAGGGAAAGACTCTGTCTGCTGTCGGAGTCCGTTTTCCACCCCTTCCAGACCTTAGCCCAAAGGGCAACGTGGTGGGAAAATGTGGTTTCGAAAACCCCAAGCATCTTTCCAAACACACAGGGTGATGCCCCTCTAGAGGCAGAGGTGGAAGACGCCCTGGCGGCAGAGGGGTCCAAAACCAAGGTGACAGGGATAACCTCCTAGCAAACCTTTTCAGCACTCCTGAGAGGAGGCCCGACTGTCCTGCTCTGGAGGCAGTCGGGGGTCGCTTAGCTTTATACCCTCAGGCCTGGCAAAACCTTTCTTCAGACAATTGGGTAAAAAGCATTGTTACCAGAGGTTACAAAATCCCGTTTCTATCCACCCCCATTCCAAAGAAAACTCCCAGATGTACCACCCCATCTGCGAGACCCAGCAGCTACAGAAATTTCAAAGCTGCTAGAAAAGAGTCATCCAACCAGTCCCAGCGGACCAAATAGGATTCGAACTTACTCAAGGTTCGTTTTAGTTCCAAAGAAAACAGGGGACTGGAGGCCAATTCTGGACCTAAGTCATCTCAACACCTTTGTCAAGAAGGAAAAGTTCCGAATGGTCACGCTTCAATCGATCCTTCCATTCTTACGGAAGGACGACTGGATGTGCTCAATAGATCTGAAGGACGCATACTACCACATCAAAATGGCCAGGGCGTCCAGAGATCACTTGCGCTTCGGCTGGGAGCCAGTCACTATCAGTTTCGAGCACAGACCTTTGGCCTGACCACAGCGCCCAGGGTCTTCACCAAATGCATGGCAGTGGTAGCGTCTCATCTGAGGCCTAGGATTCCAGGTGTTTCCGTATCTGGACGACTGGCTCCTGTCTGCCACCACCAGGTCAACTGATACAAGCCAGGGATTACTCCTACAACTTTGTACACACCTTGGCATTTCAGTAAATTTGAAATCTTTGCTACAGCCATCACAGCATATCTTATTCATAGGAGCGAATTAGATGCACGTCAGTTAGTTCTAAAACTTCCGACAGAAAGAATAGTAGCACTTCAATTCAACATTTCCCTTCTGCTGTCGTCCAGAAAATCCCCAGCAAAAATTGTTCTGAAAGTTTTGGGTCTCATGGCAGCTTCTCTCATAGCAATACCATTGGGAAGACTGCACATGAGAGTGCTACAATGGCTTCTATTTTTACAATGGTCATTCCAACAACTTCCACTGACTCACGAAATATTGATAACGAAAACATGCAAATCACACCTAATGTGGTGGTTACAGACTTGCAACCTATCCGGCGGAAGACCATTTGTGCTACCCACACCGTCAGCAACGATAACCACGGACGCTTCCCTGATAGGGTGGGGGGGCATCTTTCAGGGACAGACAGTCCAAGGCGAATGGACCAATCTGGAGTACAATCTGCACATCAATGTTCTGGAGTTGAGGGCAGTGTTCTTGGCGTTGCAACACTTTGCTCCCCTTCTTCCTCCAGGGACTATTGCAGTTCAGACAGACAACATGTCAGTAGTCTGGTACATAAACAAGCAAGGGGGAACCAGGTCTTACCAACTATGCAGAGAGGCCATGAGAATTTGGCAATGGGCAGAGTCCACCGGTCGCTTTCTGATCGCAACGCACATCCCGGGGTCATCCAACGTCATAGCCGACAGGCTGAGCAGGGCAATACTATTGCCTCACGCGTGGTCCCTCAAACAGTCAGTTGCGGGAAGGATTTTTCGCAAATGGGGCCAGCCTACCTGCGATCTGTTTGCGTCTCCAATGAACGCCAAATGCAGGAGCTACTTTGCCCTATTACCCTCCAGGGAAGTCCCCAGGGACGCTGGTGCACGATTGGCTCCCGGGTCTCCTATATGCTTTTCCTCCATTTCCCCTGATTGCAAAGTTTCTACAGAAAGCAAACAACCTTCAGAGGACTATAATTCTCATTGCTCCGTTCTGGCCTCGTCAAATTTGGTTTCCCTTTCTATTGCATCACCGCATTCGGGGACCTTGGATGCTGGACCCAGAGCCAGATCTACTGACTCATTCGTCAGGAGTTCCTCACCCATCCCTGGAATCTCTCCATCTAGCAGCTTGGCTGCTCCGCTTCCTTAGCCAGGTCAATTCCCCTTACATCGGTTCAGGATATTTTGGTAGCTTCTCATAAAGTTTCCACTACAAAGACTTACACCAGTAAATGGAAACGTTTTGTCTTCTGGGCGGAGTCACATCAGTTGGACCCTGTTACAGCTCCGTTAAACAAGGTTTTAGAATTCTTGACAGAATTATTTCATGAAGGAGCTTCCCCGGCTACTTTAAGAGTACAGTTAGCTGCCATTTCTAACTATCCTATAGAAGAATGTGGTGCGCCTATTATGGCTCACAGACTTTGTAAAGCCTTTTTAAAAGGTTCCTTTCATATCAGACCACCAGTCAGAAGTCCGACATCACCGTGGAATTTAAATTTGTTGCTTTCTAAATTGATGTTGCCACCCTTTGAACCAGCTTCAAGTTGCACGTTGAAATTTTTGTCATGGAAAACATTATTTCTAGTGGCCATTACATCTGCTAGACGGGTGTCTGAGCTTCAGGCCCTTTCGGTCAAACATCCTTATTTAATATTTCATTCTGACAGAGTATCCCTACGCACTAATCCATCCTTTCTTCCCAAAGTTTGTTCCTCTAGTAATATCAATCAGTCCATTGAATTACCCACCTTCTTTAAAAACCACTCTAATAAATTGGAGTATATGTTGCACAAACTAGGCGTCCATAGACAACTCAGATTTTATTTGGATAGAACAAAAGATCACAGGAAATCTGATCAACTATTTGTAGCTTTTGCTGACAGCAGAAAGGGTCTTCCAGTTACAAAACGAACTCTTTCTAAATGGCTAACTGACTGTATCACATATGTTTATGAAGCCTCTGACCAAACTTTATCTGCAAAACCCAGAGGACATTCTACCAGATCAGTGTCTACATCTTTGGCTCACGCAGCTCGCTTACCTTTAGACACTATTTGTGCGGCTGCTACTTGGGCTAAACCACATACATTTATCTCTCATTACAAAGTGGACAGGGTTTCTAGGGATAGGGCAACCTTTGGTTCCACTGTGCTCAAGAACGTTCTCCCTTGAGTTCCTCAGGATCATGGAGCTAGGGCTACCCATGTGTAAGAACAAAGGCGAGATTGAACACTCTCACATAAAGAAGTTATGTCCTTACCATAACGTTCCATGTGGAGTGTTCATCTGCATATTACACTCCCACCCTTCCCACCCTTAGGAAGAACGTTCGATTTGGTGCCTGGTCTGGAGTATTCTCCTTCTGCTGTTGCAGTAGTACTGTTACTATCATACTCAGGGTATGTTTGTATATATGTATATTTATGTATATAGTGGCATGTGTGCATGCGTATGTCTGGTTTGCTTGCAAACTAGATCTGAGGTAAAGGCAGAGGGGGATTGTGGGTATTAGATGTCCTCGAGCTTCTTCTCGATGCAGAGCTTGCAGTCGGCCGGCACGGAGCCGAGGATCGGCTCCGAACCCATGTGTAATAACCAAGGCGAGATGAACACTCCACATGGAACGTTATGGTAAGGACATAACTTCTTTTTCTCTGCACTGCCCTTTGGCTTATCTACTGCACCCAGGGTATTCACAAAGTGCCTAGCTCCAGTCATTGCATTTTGCAGGCAAAGAAATATTCAAATATACCCATACTTTGATGATTGTCTAATTCAGGCAGAAAGCCAGGACATACTTTTGAATCATCTGGCATTTGTACAGAAGGTGCTAACTTGTCTGGGATACACCATAAACGAAAAATCACATCTGGTACCCTGTCAACAAATTATATTCCTGGGAGCAAGCTTGAACACAACTGTCCAGATGGCTTTCCTCACGCCAGAGGAACAAATTCATTTGACATCTTATTTCAAACTAATGGCCACAAAAACCCTGCTATCTGCAAGGCAAATACTGCAAGCGCTGGGGTTCATCGCCTCCTGCATTCTGCTAATTCCATATGCAAGACTGCATATGAGGAAACTACAGTGGTATGTAAAAAACCTATGGTGTCAACATTCTCAGGATCTAGAAGCAATGGTTCCTATCATACCTTGCCTATGGTTAGAGTTCCTTTGGTGGGCAGAGGCCTGCCACCAAAACAAGGGACTACTATTCACTCTACTTCCTGCCGCCCAAACCCTAACAGATGCTTCAGTCTATGCGTGGGTGGCTCACCTGGCAGTGAAGTGCATTCAGGGCAAATGGAACCCAAGTCAAATGCACCTGCACATCAATCAAAAAGAAATGTTAGCTGTACAGAATGCTCTGACAGCCTTTGAGGACCACATTCTTCCAGGACAATTAATGGTAAAGACTAACAACACCACTGTTATGTGGTACATAAACAAGCAGGGGGGTACCTATTCTTACCCCCTCTCCAGACTAGCCATGACTCTGTGTAACACAGCCTTGAGCTACCATGTGCATCTACAGGCTCAATTCCTGCCAGGAAAACTAAATACACTGGCAGACGAACTAAGCAGAAATCTCATGGACCCACACGAGTGGAAACTGGAACCAAAGACTTTCAACATGTTGATAAACAAATGGGGGAGCCCAGATATAGACCTGTTTGCCTCCCCCCCCCGGAACTACCAATTGGACAAATTCTGCACAAGGACTCCCACAAACAAGCTTGGAAAGTGGATGCTCGGCCCTTAAGCTAGAAAAATCTATCAGTTTATGCCTTTCCCCCTCTGCCTCTCCTCTCCAAAGTACTACTAAAGATCAAACAGGACAAACCAAGGATGATACCGATTGCACCAGACTGGCCACGCCAGCATTGGTACCCCCTTTTGCGCAGTGTGTCACTGCAGGCTCCATGGCACCTGCCTCAGACCCCTACCCTGCTGTCACAACAGGAGAGCCAGATTCTGTACCCTCAGCTTCAAACCCTGAACCTGACAGCCTGGCTAATTACCTAATCTCTCCGTTACCATCCCTCATTAAACAAGTTTTGGATGTCATTTTGGAAGCAAGGAGGCCTAGTACTAGAAAATCCTATGCTGAAAAATGGAAAAAATTATTTGCCTGGAACCAAACTCAAGGGATGGCCACAGCAGCACCCAATTTACCTCAGATTCTTAAATACTTAACTGAGATGCTTCACAAGGGCCTTTTTTTTCCTCCATCAAAATTCATGCCTCAGCCATTTCAACTCATTACAACACAAAGAACCACCCCTCTTCTCTCATCCACTGCTCAAGCAGATCCTCAGAGGGGACAAAAGCTTAAGACCACCCAAGAGAGCCCCAACTTCAGCCTGGGACCTTAACC
This sequence comes from Protopterus annectens, assembly GCF_019279795.1. NCBI lineage: Eukaryota > Metazoa > Chordata > Ceratodontiformes > Protopteridae > Protopterus > Protopterus annectens. The sequence continues at coordinate 693,905,229 of NC_056747.1, read as the reverse complement.
TTATATTGGAAAAACTCTTCCTACTTTTGAGCCAGCTGCAAGTCAAGAGTTACAATTCCTTTCTTGGAAAACAGCCTTTCTTTTAGCAATCACTTCAGCAAGATGGGTGTCTGAATTACAGACCCTTATAGCAGTGGAGCCTTTCATCATCTTTCATGTGGACAAGGTGTCCCTCAGGACCCATCCCTCCTTCATGCCCAAGCTGGTATCCAGTGTGGCTCTTAATCAATCCATTCATTTGCCAGCCTTCTTTTCTAATCCACAGACAAAGGTTAATGGATACTGCACTCCTTAGATGTGCACAGACAACTTAAATTTTATTTGGACAGGACTAAACCTCAAGGGAAATCTGAACAACTGCTGGTGGCATTTGCTGCAGGGGCAGAGGGGAAGGCTATTTCAAAGCAAACCATTTCTAAATGGATAGGCCATTGCATTAATTTCTGCTATAAGCACCATGGAAAACCTATCCCACAGGGGATTAGACCCCATTTAACCAGGGCTGCATCTACTTCTGTAACCTTTCCCAGAGGTGTCCCTACCAGGGACATCCTAGAAGCTACTACCTGGAGTTTTGTACATACTTTCACCAAGCATTACCATATGCCAATTTTCTCTAAATCCAGAGCTGGCTTTGCCACTGTAGTCTTGCAGGGTCTTATAGCTGGTCCTAATGCTATCTAAATTCCTCCTCCCATCCTTAGCTTTGGGAATCTACCCAAATGTGATGACTGCAACAGTGAAACATGAAGATCATAGTACAGTTGTGTACTCTTACCATAAATGTAGAGGTTAGAGTGTATTCACTGTTGCAGTCCTGGTTACCCTCCCTCCAGCCCCCTGACTTCTTTTGGCTATACCTCTACTCTCCTTTACTATGCTTAAAAGCTTTTTGGTGTATTTGCTTTTTGTTGGAGGTATAACATTGTGTATATATATATATATATATATATATATATATATATATATATATATATTTAATTGCTCCCCATTGGGGGGGGGGTGCATGACATCTGGGGCAAGAAATACTGATGTAATGGCGTCGGCTGCATGCTTTATACCCCTGACTACCTGATGTCACGGAAGATGAGACAGGAACCGATGCAGGACCCAAGACTTTGATAACCAGGCCGACTGTGGGCTACTGCAAGCAGATAACCCAAATGTGATGACTGCAACAGTGAATACACTTGAACATCTACATTTATGTTAAGTGTACACAACTGTACTTTAGTTACCCTACATCTAGAAGATGCCTTATCCCTGGCCATAGCCTTTGGCAGACAAAAGAAATTCAGATTTACCCTTATCTGGACGACTGCCTCATTCAGGCAGATGGCAAATAATAGCTCCTCAAGGACATCCTCTTTGTCAAAACCCTCCTATCCCCTTCAGGGTACATCATTAACTAGAAGTAATCAAGGCAAGCACCCTCCAGGAAGACCATTTTCTTGGGAGCACTGCTGGACACAGCATCCAAAATGGCCTTCCTATCCCTAAAAAAGCAGAGCTTCCTGCATCTCTGTTTCACTCTGCTGGCTTCCAGAAGTCACCTCACTGCATGGAAGTTCCTGCAAGCCTTGGGATACATGGCATCTTGCATCCTTCTAATTCCTGTGGCCATGCTTCATATAAGAAAACTTCAGTGGTACTTAAAGAACCTTTGGTGTCACCGCTCTCGACTTCCAGAGACCCCTCTACCTCTGATCCACTGTATAAGAGCCGAGTTTCACTGATGGCCAGGGGCCTGTGCCCAGAACAAGGGTCTTTCCTTCAACCTCCGCCCAACCGGGTAGACCATTACCATGGACGCCTCAGACATAGCTTGGGGTGCTCACCTAGATAGCAGGTGCACCCAAGGTCTTTGGGATGCCAAGCACCTTCCCTTACACATCAACCAGAAGGAAATTATGGCAGTACAAAAGGCTCTGACATCCTTCAAATCCCATCTCAAGCCAAGGGTTCCCCTTATCAAAACAGACACCACCACAGTAATGTGGTACATCAGTAAAACAGGAAGGTAGCCAATCTTACCCACTGTGCAGGCTAGCCATGAACCCCTGGCTGGCAGCCTCTTTCATGGGACTACACCTGATAGCCCAATACCTACCAGGGATCAACAACACCCTGGCAGTCCCCTTAAGCAGAAACTTACTGGACCCCCACTTATGGCAGTTCCACAGAAAAATCTTTTTTCAAATCACTCAGGCTTGGGGGACTCCAGAGGTGGATCTCTTTGCTTCGCAACACAACCATCAGCTGAAAAAAAATCTGTACCAGGGAGTATCACCACCTAGCATGGAAGGTGGATTCCTTGACCTTCCCCTGGAACACCCTCTTTGTGTACACATTCCTTCCTCTGCCTCTTATCCCCAAGGTACTGGTCCAAATAAGGGAGGAGAGACCAAAGGCAGTCCTCATTGCTCCAGATTGGCCCAGACAACATTGGTACCCCTTACTGCGCAGCCTGACCTTACAGCCTCCCAGCCAGCTTTCCCTGATCTTAGACTTCTTAACTCGGGGATGCTGCACCCAAACTTGCAGACTCTCAAACTATCAGCATGGCTAATACTCTAAAGGCAAACAAGGGGCCCCTTTACACGCAAACGGGTCCTAGACATTATGACAGAGGCCAGAAGGCCCAGCACCAGAAAATCTTATGCAGGAAAACGGAAAATATTCTGCTTCTGGAGCCAGTCCAGAGGGGGCAATACTGCACAACCTTCATCCCTCTTATCCTGGACTACCTAGCGGAACTACTTAATAGTGGCCTCTCCTTCTCTATTAAAATCCACACCTCAGCCATTTCAGCTCATTTTGATACAGAACAGCACCTGTTCTCCCACCCTTTGATTAAACAATTCCTCATTGGGACTTCTAATATCAGACTTCACAGAAGGCCACCCACTCCAGTCTGGGACCTGAATTATGTTTTGGGAAAAACTGACTTTACCACCCTTCGAACCTGCTGCTTCAGCAGAACTAAGATTCCTCTCCTGGAAGACTGCTTTTCTCCTAGGTATCACCTCAGCCAAAAGGGTTTCACAACTTCAGGCACCTGATGGCCATTGAGGTCTTCATCTTCCGTGCAGACAGTCTCTCCCTGAGGACTTAATCCCTCCTTTATGCCCAAGGTGGTATCTAACGTAACTCTCAACCAGGCCATATATCTACCCACCTTCTTTCCTAACCATCAAAACAAGGGGGGAAAGAATTCTGCACTCACTAGATGTGCACAGACAGCTCAGATTCTATCTGGACCATACTAAACCCTTTAGGAAAACTGACCAACTACTTGCCAGCTTTGCCCCAGGGGCAGAGGGGAAACCCATTTCAAACAAATCATTTCCAAATGGATATCACACTATTGATTTCTGATACAGTTTGCATGACCCCCCCCCCTCAAGTCTATTCAAACCCATTTCACTAGGGCAGCCTCCACTTCCACAGCATTCCTCAGAGGAGTTCCCACTAGGGTCATCCTGGAAGCTGCCACCTGGGCTTCTGTTTATACCTTTACCAAGCATTACCACCTACCTCTATTTTCTAAGGATAGGGCAGGGTTTGCCTCTGCAGTTCTACAGGGCATGTTGACCCATTCCTAGGTCTCTTACTAATCCTACCACCCCTCTCCTCAGCTTTGGGAATCCTCCCACAGGTGATTACTGCAACAGTGAAACACAAAGAACATAGTACAGTTGTGTACACTTAACCATAAATGTAGATGTTCAAGTGCATTCACTGTTGCAGTCCTGGTTTTCCACCCTCCTTTTACCCCCTTATATCTTCTTTCTTTAGGGAGACATTAGTTTCTAACGGTGGCTTTTAGCTACCAGGACCACTTTACCAAGTTGACTTGGGCCTCTGACAGGTTAGGGCAAGAAAAACTGATGTAATGACGCAGAAAAACATTGGCTCTACTATTCGGGCTGGCCGGGGGCTACCACATCAGGGAAAACCCACAGGTGATGACTGCAGCAGTGAATACACTCAAACATCTACTTTTATGGTAAGTGTACACAACTGTACTTTCCTTGCTGGACAGTAATAAGTTTTGTAGTGCAGGGCACTTTTCTGGTTCATAAATGAGTCTGTGTGTGCTGTAGTTAGTTGTGAATATGTTAGGTAGTTGTGTAGTTCAACCTAGTTTAATTGCTTTAAGCTATGCCAATGGTGGGTCCTATGAGGGAGATTGGGTGACAAATTTAGCTATTTTATTGTAGGAGGAGGCAAGTTTTTTTTGAGTAATGTTTAAGTTTGTTAGGATAGGAGCAGCGTGTAAATGAGTTGGCAATAAGAAGGTGTTCACTAGAGTTTTTCTTGCACTATCTGTAAGAAATCCATTGATCCTATAAAGGGAGCCTAGTTTCGGGTGTACTGATTTAATGGTGTGAGTATATGCTGGTCATACTTGACATTGTCATCTATTATAATGCCTAGAAGTTTACTGTGAGTTGCACTTTCAATAACAGTATTATTTGCTGACTTTATAGTAAAAGATTGCTTTTGATTTTGGCAGCTGTTTGAGGTAAAAAGCATTAACTTAGTTTCCTTGGAGTCGAGTAGGAGGTTTGATTCTTTGAGCCAGGTTTCTACAGAGGAAAAAGATTTTTTGGTAATGTCTTGGAACTTATTTATTGTTGATACCGCACACATTAATACTGAGTCATCGGCATACTGAACTAAACTAGCATGGTGAGTGGAAGTGTGGACGTCATTAATAAGTATATTAAATAGGAGAATATCCCGGATAGAGCCTGAGGAATTAATACCAGTTTAATACCTACCCTTCCCCTGTGGACAAGAAGGTAATGTGTTAGACAGATTTCATAAGAGAATGGCCTTCCAATTTATTTTTTCAAGTGTTGACATCTTGTGTGGTTGTCCTGCCACCACACTTCCTTCAGAAGGTAGGTCCTGTCTGAACTGTACAATTGCTAACCTGTCTTAAGTGTCTAAACATGCCTAGAAGCGTGTGTATGCTAGTGCAGATACTGTGTCTAAGAGCAGTATTTAAAATCGATACCTATTTTGGGGTCTTTGTTCCCCTATTATTTTAGGTTTTGTCCATATTTATTGTGCTTAAGAGGTTGAGAGACATGCTTATACTACAGGCATAGACTGCCTCTCAGTAACCTGTAGGAGACTGAGTACATAGGTAGAGCCTTAAGGCAATCTGTGTAGAGCAGGATATTCATACCCTGGATTCTCGTGGTGAGGGACCTTGCATCCAGGGATAGCTCATTACAAGACTGCAAGTTGTTCACATTTTTCCTTATATTACTTTTTTGCTCTTTACAAAACTTTTTGTTAAATGTCAGAAGTCCTTAACATGGATTTCTTCGCTCCTTACCAATCTGAGCTTCCAGATAAATGTTCAAAAATCCTCCTTGAGTCTGTTACACAAGATTGTGCTGTTATACTGTCTGCTAGATAGTTCTCTTTGAAAGCTTTCCTAACACAGGAAAAGGTAAATTTGTTTCTGGGAACTTTCCTGATTTTCTCCAATCAGTATGAAACTTCAGCTCGAAAGTATCTCGGGAGTCTAGTGTTTTGCCAGGTTATACATGAGAAAAATGTAATGGTTTAAAAAAAAAAAAAAAAAAAAAGCCATGCGGACCCAACATTATCTCTGCAGATTCCAGTTTTGGACTTGATCAAGAAATAACTGCATTGGTGCATGCAATAAGAAGCTTCAGTTTTTGCTTGAGGAGCAGTTTCTATTGGGGTAGAAGTGGGGGAGGCCCATGGGTAGTTCAGACAGACTTAAACACATAAATGTCAAAGAGATGTTTGCTGTCATCCATACAATAGAATTTCTTCATAACCTGTGATTGCCTGGGACCATTACAGGGAATTACAGGCAGTACCACAATAATGTAAATGAACAAGGTGGGCTCCAGGTCTTACCCTCTGTGTAGGCTGGCTGTGATGGCTTGGGAGTTGGCTATATAGCATTGTATAACCCTCCAAGCATCTTACATACTGACAGAGCAAAATTTAATGGTAAGCAAGCTGAGTAGGACCAGGACAGATGCTCACAAGTGGAAATTGAATGGGGGGGGGGTCCTCCAGGTTTGGAGCCATTTGGGGGAAACGCATCAAGTAGATCTGTTCACCTCCTTTCAAGACAACTAAATAAATTCTGCACCGTGATTCTTTGCTAGCAAGTTTGAAAAACAAAGGCATTTTCATTTAACTGGTTGGGAATGTTCCATATACATTTCCATCCTTTCCACTGATGTTCAGGGTCATTCTAGAGAGTCAGAGGGACTGTACAAAATTATAGCATTGGTGATCCCTTGTTATGGAATTGGCCAGGTGAAGTTACAGCAGTCTTCCTACAGTTTGGATCTGCTCACGTAAAACAGGGAATTTGATACTCCCCAATGACAAACCGCTTCAACTGACTGCCTGGATGATTCAGATAGAATATGTCTTGGGCACCTTTTTCATGAAGATATGCAGCAGGTACTAAAAGAGACATGAAATCCTGCTACTAGGAAATATTATGTTCGCTATTGGAGAAGATTTTCTAGTTGATGCTTCATCTTTAACCAGGCCCCTATAAAGGATTATTACGTCTGATTCTCAAAATTTGTTAGAACTCTACTGTCTTATGGTCTATTTACTCATTTGACAAGGAGTATTTCAGTTTTTTCAGCATGTTTCCCTGTGGATCCTCCTCTTCATTTCAAACTTTGCTCAAGCTACTCTGTCACTTTCGTGTTGGTAGATGAATAAAAGAGTTTTCATGGGTTCTGTTTAAGCAGCTTTATTCTATATCAACACATCACTATAGAGGCGTATTGACTGTGACTTAACTTTTATACAAACTAACTACTGCGATCATATATGCTTACTTTCTGGCTGCTTCTACAAAATGGTACTAAGGATTGCACATGTCTGGAATTTATATGTGCACACACAGCCTTGCATGCTTCTTAAAGACCTAGCACACACATGTTACACTCTGATCTACATCCTCCCTCTGAGAAATAGATCATGCAGTTTGTCATGAGATATTTAGCATGCAGAAATCACAGGTAATCTATAGACACTCATTATGCAATACTAAGTACACATATGATACAGTCAAGTCCATGTTGCTGCGTATTTCACACTAGGCTTAGAAACTCGTCCATATTGTGCAACATAAAACTGGGAAATGGATTTAGGAAATGGGATAGTTTCTGTAAAATGGTTGACCAGTGGAATGTTTGAGTCACTTTCTGGAACAGAATCAGACTTTTGAACACATTCTGGTCTCGAAACAATGTCTGACTCATTCTCTGATTTAGGGTGTGCATCACAGATATAGTGTTGTGATTGCATTCATGATGATTCTGGTACAGGAAGTAAATGTCTGCGATTCCTTCTATATTCCACACCCTTTTGGCATACCACATAGGATCTTGGCTTGGCACAGGTGCCTGTAATCTGTCTTATTCAATCAAAACCTTTTGTTGTCTGAATTCGTACCGTCTCTCCTTCCCATAATGAATGAAGTAATCTGCTCGATCAGTCATAAGTAGATTTCTGGATATTGAGCTTCTTAAACAACCGAGCCTTCATGGTTTTAGTGTTAGAGCTGGGCTGCAACAATCTAGATGTAATAGGTAGCGTAGTTCTAGTTTGTCTGGAAAGTAGTCTTTGAGCTGGTGAGCCAAGAATATCATCACAAGGTATGTTTCTGAGATTAAGTAAATCAAAGAATACATAGGTATTGTCACACTTTGACTTTTCAAGTAACTGCTTTGTGCTCTGTACAGCTGTTTCAGCTTGGCCATTGAACTGAGGATATTCAGGGCTACTAGTGACATGTACAAAGTCCCTTTCTTTTGCAAATTTCTGAAACAGCTGGCTAGTAAATTGAGTACCATTGCCAGAATAAAGTTTGTGTGGACTATCATGAACTGAGAAATGAAGTTTTAACTTGGTAATGCAGCTGTTGAGGTTAAACTTGGTAGCAGATCAATCTCAAACCAATTTGAATAAGAGATTACTAAAACTCTAAGTAGTGTTGATTGTTCCACTGAGAGATCCATAGCTACTGTAGGCCAAGGTAGTTCAGGTATTGGACTTAGCTGAAGTGGTTGTCTTTACAAATGCACTCTGGTGCTATTACATACTGAAGAAGAAGAAATAATGCTGTCAGTGTCTTTTGATAATGAAGGCCAAAATACTAATTATCTTGCCCTTCTCTTAGCGTACAACAAACCTGGGTGACCACGATGCAAAATTTGAATATATTCTTGCTGTAAGGAAGCTGGAATAACAGTTTTGGGACCTTTGAAAATGCCATCTTCCATCAACATTTCATCTCTATATGGAAAATACGATTGCACCTCAGGAGAAACACTAGATTGCTTTGACAGCCATCCGACATTGATGTAGTGATTAAGCTTTTGTGAATTTGGATCAGTCATAGTGTGATCTCTTAACTCAACAAGTCTACTGGTGGAAAAATTATGCACCGACATAACATCAAAGTTTCAGCCTCAAGCTTTTCTGTCATACTTCTAGGTGATCTGGATACGGTATCAGCCAGATAGAGCAATTTACCTTTAGTGTAGACCATTTTGAAATTGTACTTTGAGCATCAGTCTTTGTAATCTCGCTGGAGCAGAGTACATAGGCTTGTTTAGAATGGTAACTAGAGGCTGATGATCAGATTCAATCTGAATAGCATGACCATAAATATAATCATGAAACTTGGAACATGCAAAAACTTTTGCCAAAAACTTTCTCAATTTGAGCATAATGCATCTCAGTTTGAGTTGGTGTCCTAGATGCATAGGCTACTGGTCTGCTGTCTTGAAGAATAACTGCACCTAGACCACATTTTGAAGCATTACAGGAAAGTACAACTGGTTTATTTACATCATAATATCTTAACGTATGGGGTGGCAGTTTTCTGCTTAAGGTCTTCAAATGCCTTTTGGTGATGTTCCATCCATGACCATTTTCAACGTGTTAGCTCTCTGAGAGGTGCTGTCAACTCACTGAAGTCTGGTATAAATTTACTTAGGTAGTTGACCATGCCCAAAAAACACTGTAAACTTTGCACATTGTCTGGTGCTGACATCTCTAGAATAGCTGTTTGTTTGGTCGGGTTAGGTCTTAAGTCTGTACTTGTAAACAAATGACCTATGTATGTAACTTCTGGAAGTCTGAATTTACACTTTAGAAGATTGTGCTTCAAACTTACTTCACCTACTCTGTCAAGAACTTTCTTGCGGTTTCTGAGATGCTCTACTTTGCCATTGCCTCCAACTAATAGATCATCTACTGTTATGACACAAGGATAACCTGAAAAAAATTGTTCCATTGCACGCTAAAAAGGTTCACTTGCTGCCAAATGGAGTACCAAAAGTAGTTCAAATGAGAATTTGAAATTTAAATTAAATTAGATTTAATCATAAACATGACTAAATAATCGAAAAATGAAACATCTAAATGTAACATTTAAATGTTATATTTTTAATATTTAGAAGTTTCATTTTTCGATTTTTTCGATTAGTTATGTTTATGATTTAATGGTAAGGTTTACTGTTTAGTGTATATAGGTATGTTAAATATTTATTTGATGCCATGATGTATTATGCACACAATTTGGTTTACAGGGACACGCTTAGCATAACATTTCAGTAGGGTCAGGAGCTGTTTCTTTAAATGTAGCGCTTTTGGCACCAACGAGGTTATTTAAATGGTAACAGTGTTTTTATGTATCGTTCTGATGAAGCTTGCCGTGGTGCAAGTGAAAGCGCTTAACCAGTTGTTTTCTGCATCATTAAATCTGTTTTTTATCCTTCATCTTCGTTGAAGTAATTTTATTCATCATTGTTGGTGCTTATTCTGGTGGAGATTGGCGTTTCATGACACGGAGGTTATAAGCGTTCTTTCTTGCTGTTGGCTTTTGTTGGTTTTCTTGAACGCTTTTTCTTCGAGTTCGGAATTATACCAATGAACAATCTCTTGGTGCTTTCAAATAACTGTACTTTGCGAAATAAACTTTTCAGGCTTCTCGATGCTTTATTGTACTTTGTGAAATAGGTTTTCAGATTTCTCGATGGTTTACTGTGTTTTGCGAAATAACTTTTCAGAGCTCTTGATACTTTGCTATATTTTGCGAAATAACTTTTCAGAGTTCTCGATATTTTGCTATGTTTTGTGAAGTAACTTTTTTAGGTTTCTTGATACTTTGCTATGTTTTGCAAAATAACTTTTCCAGGCTGTCGGTGCTTTTCAAAACTTTATGGAATAGCTTTTTGGACTTTTTGATGCTTTATATAGCTTTGCGGAACAATCTCTCGGACTTTTCAATGCTTTATGAAATCTTTAACTGGTAAAGGCAGAAATTCTAAAGTCATTTATCATCACTCGCTATGCTTTCAGAATCGGTAAAGGCAGAAATGCTAAAGTAATGCACTTTCGGAATTGGTAAAGGCAGAAATACGAAAGTAATGCATCATCACCTGTTAAAGTCAACTCTAAGAAACATTTGAGAACTTTACGATGCACTGAGCAATTCACGAGCACTGTAATACGTTTGTAACCTTTTGTAAGAAGCACCTTTTGTCAGTGGAAGAAACATATCAAGCAGCTGTACAGTGTGAATAAATCAAACTTCTGTTGCCCAAATTCAATATCTTCTGAAGTAATTATACTTTGCAAATAGCTGTATGCAGTACAATGAAATGTCCCCAAAACGGCGGTACCTTACTAAGCAACTTTTTGCAGTACAAGAACCACTCTGTAATGGCGGCACTTTGCGAACAGACACACACAGCACAAGAACTTTTCTTCAAGTAGCTATGCTTTGACTGGATTACATGAAATAGTTGCACTTTACACACAATGAACTCTTTGAAATACATGCATAGTAATAAGCACACACTGTAAGCACTTTTACAGACATAGATTCCGACTTGGCCGCATACTAAAGCTTGAGAGCTTTCACTGGCTCGAGGCTGTACCCTGTCCCAAGGTGCCTAATGACTGTTACCCAGATCTCGTTTGCCGCCTGATGCATTGGGATTGCTTTTTCGCTGCCTCAGGCTAAGTTTTGTCTCTTTGCTATTTTATTGAGATTTTTTTCTGTCAAATTCTTAATACTTTAACCTTTTTTAAGATAGTTTAATCTTCTGATGTTTTTTGAGTGGTGGTGTTGGTTTTTCCACTGTTTTTTCTGCTGCTTCTATGTGGGCCGTCGTTCCCTCTCAGGCCTTTTCACCCTTTCCTGGCTGATTTTGCTTCCTTTTTCTTCGAATCTGTTTAAGTTAGAGGCTTCTTTGTTTTTAGCCCGTTTTAGTTAGAGGGCTGTCCTTCCCCCTTCCTTTCCCACTAATCTTCAAAAGTTTTCTCTGTTTAAGTTAGAGGTATCTCCTCAGATTAGTGGATTCATTCATTTAACTTAGAGACCTCTCCTCTAGCCCTTCCCTTTTTCTTTACAAAAAAAAAAAAAACACACATGGTCCTTTTTCTCTTACTGTGTGATTTACCTTTAGTGTTGAGTGTATTTGTAGTGTTAAGTTGTGTTATTTTCGTAGCACTAGTGACTGGTTGTGACTTTTTTGCAATAATGTCTAAGGATTCCAACAACGAGACTAAACAGTCTGGTTTTAAGAAGTGTGATTCTTGCACACAAAAAATGTCCTTAACAGATGGGCACATGAGTTGTGTGCATTGTTTAGGAGCCGTTCACCTGCAGGATTCCTGTTCTATATGCCGTGGCTTTAGCTCAAGAGTCCTGCAGGACCAGAGAAACAAGCTGATAGTCAGGGGTTTATTAAAGGGACATTTCGAGATGGCTGTGGAAAGGAATCGGGCCTTGAAATCCTCTGATAGGTCCTCAAAAAAATCAACTTTGTTGGTTCCAAATTCTGAACCAACGAAGACGCATGAAAAACAAGTATTTTCAGATCCGAAATCTATCAGGTCCGAGAAGTCTAACTCTCCCTCGGTTCCTCTTGTGTCATCGGAGCCAAAAAAGAGCCGGTCATCATCCTTATAGCCAGTCCACTCGGTGCCACAGTCTCCTTTGCTGCAATTGGTGGCTAGTAGCCGCATATCATCCCCCCATTTCTCTCGGTCTTCCAGTAGTTTATTGGACGATGATGTGGAGTGGGTGGTTCGGAGATTGCTTCAGACACCGGCCCTTGCAAAAATTCTCTCGAGCCCAGCAGGATGCAGAAGTGACTACCGAATCTGCTTTTGCCTTCCATTCCTCCTCCAACTCGGACAAATTCGGAGCCAGAGTGACTGGAGGTCATTGTGGTGGAACCATCGGATCCAGGAACCACCCCCGGTATCTCAGTTCCAACGTCTGCTCCCATTCTGTTGACATTGCCTTCCATCGAAGGATTTGGGAGCCGACACTCCATCGGTTCTGGGGGGGGGGGTTTGAATCGGACCATTGTTGGATCCGACTCTTCCACTCGGAGCTTCAGCACAGGTGAGTTCGCACACATCAGCCTCGGAGCCATCCTCCTCCTTGGTGCGGGGGAGGTCTCCCTCTTCCTCCGAGCCGGAGGCTCTCTCTCGGGCCAGGATCATGGTGCCTTTGCGGTGATGAGGAGTGTGCTTTCCTCAGAGACTGCTCCACCCTCAGCTCCAGCTACTCTTCCCCTAAAAGGGACATTGTCAACCTCTGCACCATCCCTCCAGCTCAAGTGTAGAAAACCAATGCCTCGGGACACCCCAATGGGTGAGACCCTCTTCTGAAACCTCCCCGGAGTATCCCTCCGAGGAGGTTCCTTGGAAGAGGACTTCTAAGAGGAAACACGTAGACTCCCCTGAGTCTGTCACGTCGGATACAGGCTTAGAGGATTCAGAAGGGTCCCCACGGTCATCCTCTGAGGATGTCTCCTTATCAGACATCTTAGAGATCCTGAAACAGAGAGGTGACTGGAAGACCATCTCCCCTTCTGAAGATGTCTGTATACCTGGAGGCATTTGGCTCTCAACCCTCCACCTGTTGGGTGTCTCTGCCTTTCGACCAGCTCCATGGTGTAGTCAGTCGAAAGGTGTGGGGCTCTCTAGAGTCAGTGGAACCATTTCCAAGGAGGCCCAACAAATTTATTACAGCCCAGGAGGACAAACAATTTCTAACTAAAGGTGTCCCAGTAGATGCTATGGTGGTGATGGCGGCGGCCACTAAGAAGGATTTAGCTGAAACTTCATCTGTCCATCTGCTGAATAAGGAGTCTCGAACGATGGGTAGATATGGGAAGCATATGTTCTTTTCAGTGGCCTTTACCCATAGGTCGCTGAATTATTTATCCCACTTTACTCAACTTCAGAGGGATCTCTTCAAGGAACTAGGAGATGCCCTCCAAGGTACTACAGCTGCAGGAGTACCTGACAAGGTGAACCCCCAGCTTGCGACCTTAAACTGTATAGCAAACTCCTCCATGCGCCTCATTTCTTATGCAGCCGATAGAGCAAGCAGGGCAGTAGGCACAGGAATAGCTTTGAGGAGACATTCCTGGATGCATCTTTGGAAGTTTGCTGAACCCTTCAAGTCTTCCTTTATTGACGCCCCTTTTGACGGCCCGTCTTTGTTTGGGCTAAAAGTGAGAGAGACTCTTACCAGGTGCGAACAAGATGGCAGCACTCTATCTGCCGTGGGAATACGTTTCTCCGTCCCTGCCAGACCTTATCCCAAAGGTCAGAAGGGTGGAAAAATGTGGTCCTGGAAATCTCAAGGAGCTTCGCCAGACACACGTGGTGAATTTTCCCCCCAGGGCAGAGGGAGAAATAACTGAAGATGTTGCCTTCGCTGCAGAGGGGGGTCCGCAGAATCAGGGAGACAGAGATACATTCTCTGGTAGGCCCTTCCAGCGCTCCAGAAAGGAGGCCCGCCTGTCCACCTCTGGAGGCAGTCAGTGGGAGATTATCACTGTACCTAAAAGCCTGGCTGGACATCATTTGAGACAAATGGGTACAGTCTGTCATTTCCAAAGGAATACAACATTCTCTTTTTCTTTTCCACCCCTTCCACCAAGATCTATCCCAGACATACCAACCAGTCAAAGGGATCAAGCAACCCTAGAAATTCAAAGGTTGCTAGAAAAGAGTCATCCAAGAAGTCCCCGCAGACCAAATAGAATCTGGAATTTACTCAAGGTTCCTTTCAGTTCCAAAAAAGGGGACTGGAGACCAATTTTGGATCTGAGCAGACTGAATAGGGGTCCAGGGAAGTAAATAGTGTGGGAAGAAATAGCCAAGGAATTGTTATGGCTAGGCTTGTATAGGCCCTAGGGCTGATAGCCTAGTACCAACCTATGAACCTATGATCAAGTCCGTAAAGAAAACAAAGTTCCAGATGGTGACATTGCAGTCGATGCTCCTTTACCTGGGACAAGACAAGTGGATGTGCTCCATAGATCTTCAGGATGTGTACTACCATATAAAGATGGACAGGTGATCCAGGAGTTATCTACGCTTCTGGCTGGGAGCCAGTCATTACTATTTCATAGCTCTACCCTTTGGTCTCACTACAGCCCCCAGAGTGTTTACCAAATGCATGGCAGTAGTTACGGCTCACCTGAGGCATTTAGGATTCCGGGTGTTTCTGTACTTTGATGACTGGCTCCTGACCACCATCAGCGAGCATCTACTAACCAGGACAAGTGACACCACCATTCAACTCTGCTCAGTGCTAGGCATTACCATAAATTTCGAAAAATCTGTCTTGTTGCTTTCATAGCATATTATCTTTATAGGGGCAGACTTAAACACAAAAGACATGGTAGCAAAACTGCCTCACAAAAGAATTCTAACATTACACCATCAGGTGTCAATATTGTTCATGAAGAAAAAAGTACAGGCAAAGTTTATCATCAAAGTTCTGGGTTCAATGGCAGCTGCAATAACTTTAGATGTTCTTCGTGTTTCACTGTTGCAGTCATTACATTTGGGTAATCTGCTGGCAGGTTGCCCTCAGTCGGCCTGAATTCCAAAGTCTTGGGTCCTGCGTCGGTTGCTGTCTTCTCTTCCATGACGTCAGGTCATCAGGGGTATAAAACATGCAGCCGACGCCATTTTCTTTAGTCTTTCTTGCCGCGTGGTGTCCGAAGCAGAAGCATCGCAAGTGCCGGTCGGCCAACTACTGAAATATTCGAGTTTGAGTTTCAGAACCGAAGTCTTCACTAAAGCTAAGTACCCCGTTGGGGAAACTTTTTTCTTGCTTTTTACCAATGTCAGAAAAAGTTAATAATTGTATTACTTGTGGGAAGCAAATACCTCATAAGGATTTCCATTTATACTGTATTCCTTGCCTAGGCCCTGATCACAACGTGCCTGGCTGTCGATTTTGTGCTAGATTTAACCAATGCACTATTAAGCATCAGTATATTTTTGCATCGAAGTATTTTGGAAACAGATTTAACTATCCAGAAATGTCGTCGGATAGCAATCCAACTACCGGAGTACATAAAACACACAAAGAAAAGGACAGAGAAAGGCAGTCAAGATCCAAAACCGACGAATCTTCTCCTAAGCCAGTCGCCGGTTAGCCGATACTCAGTGAGGTGCTTTTGCAGCCCCTGATACCCACTACCTTCGAGTCGCAGGCCTGTACCAACACCCACGTGGAGTCCAGCATGCCACAAGATACTCAAGGTATTGGACCGACGGATGTGTCTCCCTCGGATGGGTCCAGAGCCGCTGAGCAGGTACCGGCTTCTGAAGGTGTTTTCAGACCTCAACATTTGTATATCAAACTGACGACAGCTGCAAAACCAAAGACAAAAGCAACTTCTAAAACTAAAAAAACGACGCATGAGCTATGTGTACAGGCCTCTATGCCTAAAAAACAGATGATCAAAATGGCTGAAGACCTCATTACCTTGATCAGGGGTACCCATCCTCCTCCAGATAAGTGGCCTAGGCAAGACACTGATTATGAATCTTCAGATCAGGTTTCTCTTTCTTCTGATCAGGAATTATCTATTCCTCCCTATGAGGATTCTGATGCAGAGGAGTCTATACCATCTGCATCACCTCCTGAGGATTATTCATTTGGAGAAACCTTGCTTACTTTGAGGGAGCATTTTCACTGGGAGAGTCAAGACTTCTCAGAATCAAAAAAGAGGCTCACGGATTTCCTTCTTCTCCCTCAGCACAGGCCTTTAACCATTCCCTCTGTTTTAGACATTGTGGATGATGTGTTTTTGGAGTCGAGCTTGACCCCTGACTCCTTACCTGCGGTTCCCAGTAAGCCTGACAGATATTACAGGGTCCCTGACTCACATAAAGTTTTATTTAGAAACCCTGCTGCTGATCCTGAAACTATTTCACAGGGTCCAAAGGGACTTAAGGCCTCAACAGCAAAAAATCCTACCCCCTCTGACAGAGATTCAAGGGCACTGGACAGATGGGGAAAAAAGGTTTATATTTCTACAACCTTGGCAATCAGGGCCTTAAACTGTCAATTTCGTATGCTTAAGTATCAACAACATGTTATGAGATTGCTGAAATAGAAAATGATGTTGATTTCAGAATGTGCAGAAAATAAAGAATTGCAGGAATTATTGCATGCAGCTGAACAGGTTGGAAAACATACTTTGCAATGTGGTTTTGACTCCTTGGAGGCCTCCTGCCAGGGGCGGCCCGTGCTATCGGACTGCCGGACTGCAGCCCCCTCAAATCAAAAAGAAACAAAAAATAGAAAAAATAAATGTTTTTGAATTTCGCGGACTTTGCGCATGTGCAGTAGTAGTCCTGACTACTGCACGTCTTTGCGCATGCTCCTGGCAGTCCGGCAGGACCCATAGGGGGACACAAGGAGACGTCTGTGCACGTTAAATGTGCACAGACTCGCTGGGAGAATATGTCGGGGCCGGACTGCAACAGCAGCAGTCAGGATTTACTCACCGATCTCTGGAAGGAGTTTCGGAATGCAGGGATCTCGCGGGTCTTGGGAGTATTGCGCAGGCAGGACGTTAGCATGGAGAACAGGTAAGTGTATGGTACTTATATGGTGTGTGCTTCTATTTACTACATGAAGTGTGCTTGCATACTTGAAAGAGAGAGGTGTGTGTGTGTGTGTGTGAAAATGCCCCAGGTGCTCATGGTGGTGTGGTAGGGAATACCTCAGGCTTGAACCCTGTACCCTGTATGCATGTGTTAAAGACTTGAGTTCCCTACCCACCACCATTTGTAAAAAAAATTGCAGATTTTTGCCTCATATTTGATCTGATCTGTTCCTCATAATATCTGTGGTTTGTAAATGTTTTAATGCTTGATATTTGATGGTGTAGTAGTACCATTGTTGCCTCACAGCTGCAGGTTCTCAGGTTTGATTCTTGGCTGGGGTTCCTTATTTGTGGGGTCTGTATCTTCTCCCTGTGTTTGTGTGGGTTTGCTTTTGTGTCCTCCCATGTTACAAAGACATGTCTGCATTATTTCTTCCTGGGCCTCTGCTGAAAATTGTTTTTGTTCCAAGTCAGACTGTCCTGATTAACAAATGTTAAATAAAATTGACAGGCATTTGAATTTCAGACTTCAGGTTTCTGAATGTTTAATTCCTTGCATAATTGATGGTGCAGTGGTAGTATTGTTGCCTCACAGCTATAGGTTTTCTGGTTTGATTCTTGGTTGGGGTGGCTTCTGTGTGGAGTCTGCATCTCCTCCCTGTGTTTGTGTGGATTTGCTCTGGTGCCCTGCCATTTTACAAAGACATGTCTGCAGTATTAATCCCGGCGTCTCTGCTGAAAATTGGTTTTGTTCTGTCCGCAGTAAAATTGACAGGAATTTGAATTTCAGACTTCAGGTTTCTGAATGTTTAATTCCTTGCATAATTGATGGTGCAGTGGTAGTATTGTTGCCTCACAGCTATAGGTTTTCTGGTTTGATTCTTGGTTGGGGTGGCTTCTGTGTGGAGTCTGCATCTCCTCCCTGTGTTTGTGTGGATTTGCTCTGGTGCCCTGCCATTTTACAAAGACGTGTCTGCAGTATTAATCCCTGCGTCTCTGCTGAAAATTGGTTTTGTTCTGTCCGCAGTAAAATTGACAGGCATTTGAATTTCAGACTTCAGGTTTCTGAATGTTTAATTCCTTGCATAATTGATGGTGCAGTGGTAGTATTGTTGCCTCACAGCTATAGGTTTTCTGGTTTGATTCTTGGTTGGGGTGGCTTCTGTGTGGAGTCTGCATCTCCTCCCTGTGTTTGTGTGGATTTGCTCTGGTGCCCTGCCATTTTACAAAGACGTGTCTGCAGTATTAATCCCTGCGTCTCTGCTGAAAATTGTTTTTGTTCTGTCCGCAGTAAAATTGACCGGCATTTGAATTTCAAACTTCATGTTCTTCAGAATACATAGTAGCTCAACCTTTTTTTCTAGCAATTTTCTAAGTTTATAAGATCAATATTTTAAATTTGTCCCTATTTTTGGGACTGTATTCCCCCATTATTGGCTTTGTCCAGGTTTTTGTGCTAAGGTTGACAGCTATGGCAAGAACTGAATTCACTGAATATGTTTGAGGGCTGTATTCCCTCATTACTGGGTTTGTCCAGGTGTTTTGTACTAAGAGGTTGACAGCTATGGTGAGAACTAAATTCACTAAATGATAGCCATTTAAGTTTCAGTCTTCCTCTCTTTTACAAAGCAGCTGATGTGGCGTAGTGGTATGTTACTCTGACTGTTTTTGCTCAGGGACCTTGGCAGTAAAATATATGGTGGCAACACAACATTTTATTCTAGCAACTTTCCAAGATTATACAAGCAATGTTTAATGTGTCCCTGGTTTTTGGGCTTTTGACCCCCCCCAATACATTTTGGCTTTTTCCAGTTTTCTTGAGATGCGAAGTTGAGATGCAGTTGAGTATTGAGTAGATTTTACAAGGAGCTGAGAGCTGCAGGGGAATAGAAGTTTAGTGCTTTGCCTAGTTAATACTATAGCACAACAGGTTGTGTACTTGCTTTTGATGCAGAAGGCTGTGGGTTCTACTCCCACAAGGGGTGGATGCTGCCGTACTCAGAATGTTCTCCTTGGTGAAGATGCTAACTATGAGTTCGTTATCAGTTTGCCATCCATTTCCTCTTGCAATATTATTACTAGCTTATCATTTTTTAATGTAATATAGGCAATTTATTCCTGAGGGGCAACAGACACTTTATTTTTCGATGAAACCATGAAATATAAAGGTGATTGCTAGCAGCAACCGCTTCATTAGTTACAGATTTCTTTAATGTGGAATTATTTAGATGACTTACTTCAGAGATTGTGCATGTTTACTGATAATGGACTGTAGAATTGTGCATATTTACTGATAAAGGTGGACTGTAGAATTGTGCATATTTACTGATAAAGGTGGACTGTAGAATTGTGCATATTTACTGATAATGGTGGACTGTAGAATTGTGCATATTTACTAATAATGGTGGACTGTGGAATTGTGCATATTTACTAATAATGGTGGACTGTAGAATTGTGTATATTTACTAATAATGGTGGACTGTGGAAGTCTGAGTAGACTTTTTTTATGATAAATGTTCTCAACTGGGCAGTTTTGCCATTATGGGTGCATATGGTTTGTTTCATTGCTTACTGGAAAAATGTTCAAAACAAATTTAAAACACCCTCTAACAAGTGTACTGTATTGTACAAGGAATATAATTTTAGTACAATGAGGAAGGTGTATCAAAGAGCACATGTATGTTTCATATGCAAGGGGCCTATGATTCAAAACAGCCCAAAATTAATCTTTATCTGCCACTGGCAAAATGTATTTTCTTTGAATGTGGGTTTCAATGCTGTTTCAATGAATGTGAGTTTCAAGGGCAGAGAAGTTTTAATGCTAAGTTTTCATTGTGAGACTGCATTGCTTTGTTTAACAGATGGCTTAGTGTTTGTGCTGTAAAATACAAAATAAAACTTTCAAATGAAGTCCAACTCATCATAGAAGTAAAGCAGTATGCACATTAGTGTTTATGGTAAATGGAGTGAAATAGCCAAGTAATGGTTCATTGGAATGGCTGCAAAGGCTCCATTCAACCATTATTTTGTCAGGGGGGGGGGGGCAGCAAACTCAGACAGGCCCAGCTGAACTATACCTCCCAACTGTCCAGATTTTCAAAGAATGAATAGATTTTTGCTTCTTATTTTTGGTTTGTTCATAAAATTTGTAGTTTTAATTCCTAAATGATTCGCCAGAAGTCACTAAATAATAAGTTTCAGACTTCATAACCTTCAGAAAAATGCATGTTAAAGTAAGAGCTGTTTTATCAACTGTCACAATTTATACAAGAGCAATTTTTAGTCCTGTTTATATGTGCCCCCAATATATTTGGCCTTGTTCAGATTTACTGCATTAACAGGTTGAGAGGTACATGCAAATAAATTGCTTTATAGAATTAGGCATAGCCAATCTCTCAACTGTCCCCAATTTTTGGCTCAAAATGTTGCTCTTCCCCCTAATAATCCCTCCGCAAAATAGCAATTTTGGAAGAAAACATGGAGGGTTTACAGTTAAGAAATAACTGTAATAATCAAAGTTATAGATTACTTGAAATGCATGTAGATTCTTTTATTTTGTCAGCTGCTCAAGGTAGCAGTACTAATATTAAAGTGTCCCTTCTTTGACAGGTAGCAGCTGTATTGTGTGTCTATTTTATATTTTTGCATCACATTTTTGGTCCATTTTTCATAAAATTGTGTTTTTTGGCAAATTAGTGACAAATCACTAAAGACTGAAGTTAGAAAATGACAGACATTTGAGTTTCAGATTTTATACCCTTCAGAAAATTCATACTAATGCAAGACCTATTCTATTATCTTTCTAAGTTTATTAGAGCAATATTTAAAAATTGTCCTTATTGTTGAGCCTTTGTCCCACTTCTGTGTATGGCTTTGTCCAGATTTCTTGCTCTTGAGGTTGAGAGGTATGACATGTGTCAGGGCCATCACAGTCAGCCAGAGAGATTTCAAATTGTGACATGCTTGTTGCACCCCACTCCCCCATGTAGTGACTCTGGATGTGTCCAAGCAAGGCAAGGAGTAGTTGTATCTACCTTGGATGGGGAGGACACACTGCATAAGTACTACAGTGGCTTTTCATCTGTCCTTGATTTTGCAGAATGGTCTGGTTTCTGTCATATTTTTGTACTGTTGATTTATGCTTATTACTCAGATTTATGCTTATTACTCAAAGTGCCTGTTGCTCTGTTTTTAAGTAGCAATGCTTTAATGACCATAAGGTAAGCTTGTCTGACATCGTAAGATGCAAGTAAGCTTTAATGAGCATACTGTTAAAGAACTGCCAACATTGAAAGCCTTTCTGTTGTTGCCATGCAGAGAATACTTGACTAGATAATGTATAAGCCTTGGGTATTAAAGGACGGGATTCCATTATTTTAAAAAGCTCATTACACTTGTTGGAGACTTCCAGCCATCTCTACAGACTTTACCCGTAAACTAAACAGAATGCCAATCATGTGTGGTCCATAACCTGTACAGTAATCCTTTAAGCAATGTATCTTGAGCTTGTTTCTTGCTTGCTTTTCATTTTTTACTTTTATCATGTTTTTCCCATGAAACAAGTTGTCAGGCAGCAGGTCTTTTTTTGGATAAGAAACATTTTTACAAGTGGGGACATCACATAGATTTCTACTTTCAGCATGTTACTTGGTACTTTAATAAAGCTGAATATATTATAATTAGAACTGCAGTGCAAGGAGAAGTGGTTTGAGTTGAGTGCTTCTGGTTTTTCTTATACTTGATTTTGACTGGCATTCTAGTAATGTATTTAAAAAGTAATTTATTTTTTCATGCATCACAACCTTTTGTTTCCATCTAGATATTAAGTAAGCTGTCTTGCAGCCAATGCATTGAAATATTTTTATTCTTCTACACTTATTTTTGTCTTGATTGGACTTTCATAATGATGGTTTGCCACCCAGGGCAGCGTATTTAATTAAAGTTAGTTTTTTGTGGTTTTGTGCATAGCTCCTCCCCTTTATGGTTGACCACACCCCTTCCCCTTGACCCCACCCATTCAGCTGTCTCCTGCAGCCCCCCTGTGATTTGAAGTCACCAGCCGCCACTGCCTCCTGCAGGGCCGCAGTTACTGGATCTGTGATTAGGAGGCATGTCTGGTTAAAGGAACAGCATTTGCCTGATCATGATAAGCTAAATTGCTAGATGCACCTTTACAGCATGATTCTCTGTTTGGTATTAAGGCAGAAGAGGTTTTAAAGAAAGTGGAAGACAAAGCTAAGTCTATGCAAACTGTTAGACTTCTTGCAAGTGCAGCCACCTAGATTCAGTAGAGACTGGCCTACAAAATGTCCTTTCCTGTGTCAGACAGAGCTCAAAGGGGCAAATCCAGATGCCGTAAGGGTTCCAGATACCAGGCGCAAGATTCATACAGGTCAAAGCAGTGGGGCGCTTCTACCTACAAATCTGGAGGAGATAAAGCGCAAACCTACAGAAAACAATCCCAATGACTTCCCTCTGCCTACTCTAAGCACTTATCTTTTGGCATCACCCATAGGGGGAAAGTTAGCACTTTTTGCTCAAAATTGGCAATTAATAACCCAGGACAAGTGGGTACTAAACATAGTATCACAGGGATACAGATTCCATTTCCACTCTCTGCCAATGGCAAATGGTTGACTAGATCTGCCAAAAAATCAATGGGCAGAGGCATAGAAACAGGTTACGTCCCTCATGGATATGGGGGCCATTCAGCCAGTACCAGAACAGGAAAAAGGACAAGGTTTTTACTCAAGACTGTTCTTGGTACCCAGAAAGGACAAGGCCCTGGCGGCCAATACTGGATTTATCGACTTTGAACACATACCTGGACATTCCAAAATTCAAAATGCTGACTTTGCAGCAGCTTCTGCCCATGCTGGGCAAGAATGCTTGGCTGGTGACATTAGACCTAAAAGGCATACCTGCATGTCCCAATAATACATTCGTGCAGAAGATACCTCAGATTCAAGACTGGCTTTATGCATTACCAATTCTCTGCACTGCCCTTTGGCTTGTCTACTGTGCCCA
Source organism: Protopterus annectens (assembly GCF_019279795.1). Taxonomy (NCBI): domain Eukaryota; kingdom Metazoa; phylum Chordata; order Ceratodontiformes; family Protopteridae; genus Protopterus; species Protopterus annectens. The sequence continues at coordinate 693,882,220 of NC_056747.1, read as the reverse complement.
GGGTCTTTACAAAGTGCCTGGCACCAGTAATTGCATGTTGCAGACAAAGAAGTATACAAATATATCCTTACTTAGATGACTGTCTCATTCAAGCAGAGAATAAGGACATTCTTCTTCAACACCTGGCATATATGAAAAGGCTTCTAACATGCCTAGGGTACACAGTAAATGAAAATAAATCACAACTGGTACCCTCTCAAAAGATAACATTCCTGGGTGCAAGCTTGAATACAACTGCCCAGATGGCTTATCTCACGCCAGACAAGCAAAGGCAACTGACTACTTACTTCAAACTGATGGCAACAAAGACCCAGTTATCTGCAAGACAAATTCTGCAGGCTCTGGGTTTCATGGCATCCTGCATCCTACTGATTCCATATGCAAGACTGCATATGAGGAAACTTCAGTGGTACCTGAAAAGTTTATGAAGTCAACATTCTGGAAGCAATGATTCCTCTCATTCCCTGCCTGCAACAGGAGTTTCTATGGTGGGCAAAGGCATGTCACCAAAACATGGGACGGGCCTTCACTCTCCCCCCTGCCAGCCAAACCTTAACAACAGACGCATCAGATTATGCCTGGGGGCCCACATGGCAGGAAGATGCATTCAGGGCATATGGACCCCAAAACAAATGCATCTGCATATCAACCAGAAAGAGATGCTAGCTGTTCAAAATGCCCTAACAGCCTTCAAGGACTTAATTCATCCAGGACAACTACTGATAAAGATGGACAACACCACAGTCATGTGGTATATAAACAAGCAAGGGGGCACACACTCATATCCCTTTGCAGATTAGCCATGGCACTGTGGGACACAGCTTTGACCTACCAAATACATGAAAACAAAATACACTGGCAGATGATTTAAGCAGAAACTTTATGGATCCTCACGAGTGGATACTAAATCCACAAGTCTTCAGCATGATGATAGAGCAACGGGGGAGCCCAGACATAGATCTATTTGCCTCTCCTCAAAATTATCAATTGAAAAAATTTTGCACAAGGACTTATCACAAACGAGCATGGAAAGTGGACGCCTTATCCTTCAGTTGGAAAAACCTATCAGTTTACGCCTTTCCTCCTCTGTCTCTTCTCCCCAAGGTCCTCCTAAAAGTCAGACAAGAGAAACCAAAGATGATACTAATTGCCCCGGACTGGCCCCGCCAGTACTGGTACCCAATCCTAAGGAACTTGTCTTAATACCCAGCGTAGACCTTACCTCAAAGACCTCAACTACTGTCCCAACAAAACAATCAGATCCTGCACAGTCAACTACAGACACTGAACCTGGCAGCATAGCTGATCATGTAGTTATACAAACAACACTTCTCAGTAAAGCTGTGATGGATGTCATTTTGGAAGCCAGAAGGTATGGTACTAGAAAATCTTATGCTGACAAATGGAAGAGATTATGTGCTTGGAATCAAGCACAAGGAACTGATACAGCAGAACCAAATATTCCTCAGATATTACAATACTTAACTGAGATGCTTGACAAAGGCCTATCTTTATCATCAATCAAAATCCATGCCTCTGCCATTTCGGCTCATTACAATACAGAGCCACCAATCTTTTCTCATCCTTTACTAAAGCAGTATCTTAGAGGAGCCAAAAATGTAAGGCCTCCTAGATCATCACCATTACCTGCATGGGACCTCAATTATGTGTTGGAAAAGCTCACCTTGCCTCCATTTGAACCAGCTGCTACCGCTGATATGAAGTTCTTATCATGGAAAACAGCTGTGTTACTAGCAATTACTTCAGCAAGAAGAGTTTCAGAGCTACAGGCCCTCATGGCTGTAGAGCCTTTTATCATATTTTACCCAGACAGGGTGTCTCTGAGAACAAATCCTACTGTTATGCCTAAGGTGGTTTCCAGTGTGGCTCTTAACCAAACAATCCATCTGCCAACTTTTTACCCAAATCCGCAGAACAAGGGGGAGAGAATTCTGCATTCCTTGGACGTACACAGTTAAGATTCTACTTGAGCAGGACTAAAGCTCTAAGAAAAACTGAGCAATTACTAGTGTCATATGCTGCAGGATCAGAAAGAAAGGCTATTTCAAAGCAGGCAATTTCAAAGTGGATAAGCCACTGCATCAGTTTCTGCTACTTACACCATGGTAAACCTGTGCCCAAGGGCATTAAGTCTCATTTCACCAGAGCTGCAGCTACTTCAGCAGCCTTTCTCAAAGGAGTACTAACCAAAGACATTCTAGAGGCTGCTACCTGGAGTTCTGTTCACACCTGTAAAAAAGCATCATCATTTGCCTCTCTACTCTTAAGTCCAGGGCAGGCTTTGCCACTGCAGTGCTGCAGGGCCTTATAGCCGCACCTAATGTTGTTTAGCTCCAGCCTCCCAACCATAGCTTTGGGATTCTACCCAAATGTAATGACTGCAATAGTGAAACACGAAGAACATAGTACAGTTGTGTACACTTACCATAATTGTAGATGTTCAAGTGTATTCACTGTTGCAGTCCAGGTTACCCTCCCGCCATCCCCGTCATTCTGGAGTTTATCTTTCCTTCTCTATCTTCTACAACCTATGTGGTGTATTTGCTTGTAGATGAAGGTAAAGTTTATATATATATATATATATATATATATATATTTTTTTTTTGCTACCTTTTTTGGGGGCACCTGACATCAGGGGCAAGAAAAACTAAAGAAAATGGTTTCGGCTGCATGTTTTATACCCCTGATGACCTGACGTCATGGAAGAGAAGACAGCAACCGACGCAGGACCCAAGACTTTGGAATTCAGGCCAACTGAGGGCAACCTGCCAGCAGATTACCCAAATGTAATAACTGCAACAGTGAATACACTTGAACATCTACCTTTATGGTAAGTGTACACTACTGTACTTTCCACTGGCACGTCTACACATGAGAATATTACAGTGGCTACTCTTTGCTCAGTGATCCATGCAAGAGTTGCCCATGTCACACAAGATTCTCATTACGAACACCTGCAAGCGGGACCTACGATGGTGGCTTCAGTCCACACAGGTAACTATAGGCAGACTGTTTGATCTACCCCAGCCAGTAGCTACAGTGACCATGGTTGCTTCCCAGATAAGGTTGGGGGGGCATTATCTGGGACAGACTGTCCAAGCGACTTGGCAAGAGCACGAATACCACTTGCACATCAGCGTTGCAGGCATTCCAGAGCTCTCTTCCAACAGGTACAATTGCAATACAAACAGACAATATCTCCGTGGTGTGGTACATCAACAAACAAGGCAGAATCAGATCCTACCCCCTCAGTCGAGAGGCTCAAAGAGTATGGCAATGGGCAATTTCGTAACGTTTTCTGACTGCAATGCACATCCCGGGGATATCCAGTGTGATAGAGGACAGATTAAGCAGGGCAATTCCTTTGCTTCATGAGTGGTCCCTGAAAGAGGAAATTGCAAACCAAACTTTTTGCAAGTGGGGCCAGCATTGCCGTGACCTCTTTGCCACATCCATCAACTCCAAATGCAGCAGCTACTTTACCCTAATCTCCCCTCCGAGCGAGTCACCAAAGGATGCACTTGTTCACGATTGGCCCTCAGGACTTCTTTACTCTTTTCCCCCATTTCCATTAATACCCAAAGTTCTCCAGAAAGCCAGATCATTGAGTTGCAGGCTAATTCTCATTGCTGCTTACTGACCTTGTCAGACATGGTTCCCCTTTCTATGGCTCCATCTTCAGGAGGAGCCTTGGAACCTGGACCCAGTGGCAGATCTTCTGACTCATCAGTCAGGAGCGCTCCACCCCTCTCTTCAAAGCCTCAAGCTGACAGCTTGGTTACTCCACTTCTCATCTTAGCCAGGTTTCCAGAACTATCCCCAGCAGTACGACACATTATGGTTTCGTCACACAAGAGTACAACTAGGAAACTTTATGCAAGCAAATGGAAGAGATTCTCTTGCTGGGCTGACAAAAAACATATAGACCCCTTTACAGCTCCTGTATCAGCAATTTTGGAATTTTCCTAAATAATGTAAATATATTAACATTAACTGACTTGTGTATGTGGATAATGCTTGATTTATTCACCACTGGCTTTGATCTTTCTGGCTTCATCATAATGATCAAACCATGTTGGGTATGTGCAAGTCTAGCATTATCCACACCCATTCATAGGTCATTGCTAAAATGTTCCAGTCACTTCAGAGGGACCTTTTGATAATCCACTCATGTGGTGGCTATTTAAACATACTTTTTGCTTTTTATCCAGTGTACTATTTGTGTGAGGTGTTTGCAAATGAGGCAGTTATCCTGGTGGGGAAGCACCTGAGACTGAGTGACATTTTGAATGTATGCAAAGATCAGGGTTCGACATCTTGTAGCTGTCCTTGAAGATGTAGACAGTCTGGAAGCTTGAGGTGAGAACTAGAAGTGAAGCTGGTCAATTTAACTCTCTCATAGCTATCCTGAGTGGAATTTCACACCTCCTGACATGTGTAGAGTTCTTGCCTGGATGGCTTTCACGTGAACTAAAATTCTGAGAATGCAGTTTTGCAAACCTGCCAGTAAACAAATGTATACATCTCAAAAAAGGTAAACGTTACAAAAAGTTAAAATACAAATGTTATTCAGCACACCCTCCTCTTCACAGTGGTCACATTTATTAATCAGCCACACATGACAGGAATTTTATATTGAGCAAGTGATTAAATAATAAATTTACTTATATAATTACTTATAATTATAAAAACAAGTATTAATATTTTTGTAACCATATTAGGTAGATGCCTATTATCAAAGTGACATTTGTTTATGCAGATATAATCTAAATTTTCTTGAGATGTTTGTATAATTATGACTGGTGGGCATATTTGCATGTTTACTGGACAAATGTAAATATCTGCAAGAGTGTTACTTAGACATCAACCATCAGTGCAAAGATTTGTCAACATTACGATTACTTTCATTTGATATCTTACTGTACCATATAAATACCCCCTGGTTCAAGTTACTTTAATATAGTCATAATGCTTATTGAAAATGACAGATTGTCTTTGAAACTTTGTCTGAGGAACCACTCCTGAGCTCTGATGACTGAGCATATGAAATGCTGTTCTGTAATGCATCCAGAAAGAGAATGCCTGTGATGTTTACAGAAATATATTTGTGCAAATATGCATATTGCATTACTAAATAATTTTAAGTATCTGAAGATCTGTGGCAGGCAGACTGCAGGTTAATATTTGCAAATTGTGCTGCATTATGCAAGCTGTCATTTGGTACTATGGAGTATCATATATGGTACCTCCTGCTTTAAGTTATTGATATAATTATGAACATGTGACATATCGTCCTAATATTTCCAGAAAACAACATATTCTTACCACATTTGACTAGAACCAATTCCAGACCTTTGAGGTGACTGGGCCTGTGAAATGCTCTTCTGCAATGTGTCCAGTTGGATAATAGTTGAAATAGTTACAGAAATATGATATACATGCATATGTTATTACTAAGCAAGTATAAACATCTGCAAACTAGTAGGCAGACAAGTAGGTATTGGTGGTAACTCTTGTAGCATTATGTAGGTCTTCATTTCATATCACGAAGTACCATATATATTCTTTCTTGCTCAAGTTATTGACATAAATAATATAACACATTCATAATTTGGCATAAAAAAAAAACACTTTCTGAAAGTCAAAAGATGCCAGCCTCCCTGTAGCTATATTCAAACTGGACTGGTAGTACTTCAGGGAAGTCCATCTTCCAATTTACCTCCTTGTCTTTGGTTTGTCTGTTGTACCCAGAATGGTTGGCTCCAGTAATTGTTTTTCAAAACCAAATGAATTCACATCTGCCTCTTCCTGGATTATGGCCTAATGCATGCAGCAATTGGAGAAGATTCAAGTAGCCCAGTTTTTAATACTTTGAAATTCTTGTAATTTCCCTCTTCAAAACTTTGAAAATCTTGGCTTTTCCCTTGGCAGCAAACCTTGTTCCTGGGGTCATGGCAAGACAGTGCGAGTCAGTTCTTTTTGCCTCAGAGGAAAGTGACTATTCTTAAAAATGAACTTCAGCAACATAGCACAACCACCACATTATTGCAAATGAGGTTTTAAGCTCACTGGGATACATAGATTAATCCACCCTGAAGGTACCCCTGCCCAGACTGCACATGAGGAAGCTCCAGTATTTTTTCCTTTTTTTTTTTCCAAGAGATAGTGTTAGCTTACACATACTGTGGATTCCCATACTCTTCTTTCCTATGTCAAAAAAGAACTCCTGTGGAGGGCACAGCAAGTGAACCTAAACCTGGGAGTTCCATTCAAATTGGGACCAATCGCCAACCATGGTCTCATCTGGCACAGTTTGCTCACTCATAGGATCTGAGGGTCCAGGGGATGGTGGATAGGTTGAAAAGAAAATATGCATCAGTATGAAGGAAGTTATGATTGTGATTCTGTTGCTGACAGGACCCTAAAACAAGGTAGGAAACTTTCAATTTTGCACATAAAAAAAAAAATATATATATACGACCTTACTGCTGTACCCACTCACCATCCCCCTTGTCTTGTACATAGTTGTAGTTGGGCTATAAAGTAGAGTTGCTTGTTTCTGCTTTATAGGTTTATGGTTATTTAGCTCAGGGTTATTAGCTGTTCTCTCATTTTATGGGTAAGAAAGTTCTAAAGAAAGTTTCACTCTGCTGGTTTTGCCCCTTGGGATTAGCCGATCAGCAGTCGAGTGAAGGGGGGAGAGGGAGACAGAGCTTTTTGAAGCTGGCCAATTGTTGTTTCCTAGGCAGGAAACAACCCATATAGCCTAAGGGCTACTGCAGCAATGAGGAATTCAGATAGCTACTCTTATGCTTGCCCAAATGTACTTTTTCTCCCAGGAGGCAATCTTGTCTTATGATGGAGTATAGGATATCCTAAGAGTTATGCTTGCTTCCTTGATACCTGGTCTGTTTGAATTTCAGTGTACAACATCTTGTCAAAATCAGTGTCTTCAAATTTGGATTTTTAACTGAGTGAAAATCCAGTTTATCAAGAATGGGGATTGTTGTAAATGTTTCTTTTTGGTCCTCTGCAGTGGTGCAAGAAAACTATTGAGTTAGTTTTTTTACATAGTGGTGTTGCAGGGGAGCACAGCTCCCTATGTAAGAAGTTTGGAGGTTTTGCTCTCCACAAAAAAAAAAAAAAAAAAGTCAGCATACACTTTTATCCAATTGCTTACCATTCAGAGCCCCATCAATGTCGCAGTTATTGCAAAATGTTTAGGGAGTCTTTTGAACCAAGGTAAATAGCATCATAGTTTGGGTTCCAGCCTCTACGCAACTGGAGCTGTTGAAAGTTTGACATGTGGCACTTGCAAACACCAGACTTCTTTAGACAGAAGGAAGTAGGGAATGCTGATTTGATTTTCACTTTCCTGACATCAGTGGCTTTCTCAAATTGATGTTCCTGCTTTTCTGTGAGAATAGGTGCTGCTTTAGCTATATTTTTTCTTAAATGGTGTAACAGTCATTAAGGGTTAGTAACGTACAGCTGTTTGTTAAAATTTCTGTAAATGTTTTCTGTGTTAAGTAAAGTATTTTTGTGCGATATTATTTGCACTTCTCTGTAAAGTATTACAAATCATTCCTTGTACTTGTTGCCATTTCTTAGTAATAATAGCTTTAGATCACGTGTTCACCAGTAACTCACATTCATATTTCCTTTTTATTGAGTATATGTGGGATATATTAAGGTACCAAACCTGAAGGTTAAACCTAGAATAGCTAGATAGGAATTACATTCATCCAGAAACAAGTGAACAAAATTTGTAAGTACAGAACTTGTCCTGTGATCTGTAGATCCTTGCTAACCCTGGAATTTCTTCATAGTGCCTTTCCTTATGTTGGAAAGTAGAGAAAATTTTGATGTGCCTGAAGCATGTTGAGACAGTGTTCAAAATCAACACAGACATATTAAAATTAGTAGAGGTAAAGAAAAAGTTTGAAGTATATATAGGAGGAAGAAGTCAAAGCTTTGTTTTTGTGCCATTACTTTGAAGCAAGGCATGCCTATCCCTCTGCACGTGCTGTTCAGTTCAAGGACATGTTCATTAATCTGTTCCTAATACCACAGATTTTGCTAGTGTTTTAGACAGATTAAACCATCATTTTGATGAGGCTTATCTGTTAGTGATACATTTTAGAAGATATCCTTTTTGTCATGTAGAAAGCTCTCTTAGGACAGCAGAATTACACTTGAGATTGAATTCTGTAAGTGTAAGCTGAAAGAAACAGTATAAAATTGAAATATTTCTGCTCTGTTGTAGAATCATAACAGTGGATTGTGTGTAGTTCACCAAAGACAGACCCTGGCTAGGACTGTCTCTCTCTACTGATAAGTAGCATTTATTCTGAAAATGTTACAAAAAATGTTAGTGGATGAAAGACTCGGGGGGGGGGGGGGGGGGGTGTCAGACATCATAGTCACCAAATGTTTAATTAATTATGACAGGACCAGGAAAGTTAATTGATTACATGGTATGGGATAGCATTTGTTGTTTTAGGACTCCCAAAATCCATTATTGCTTTGCAAACAGATGTTTCCAGTTGATGTGGCATTGTATAGGACGTTTAATAATTTTAAAACTTGTAAGTTGAATTTCAGTGTTCTTTGGCTTTTCCGTTTGGTTTAGAATTTTATGCCAGCTGAGGAAATTTTTAGTATGGCTTGTGGTTCCCCCCAATTCCCTACTCCCCTGTTTTGAAGCATGCAGGAAGAAATTTAAGGCATTAAACCTATGCAAAGCCTGTGGAGATAAGTATATTTTATTTATAGATTTACTGTTTGTAGGCTTTGCTGATCATTTGTTGTGGTAGTTTATATTCTATTAATTGGTAACTGAAGTGACAG
>NC_056747.1:693848349-693870849 GCF_019279795.1 Protopterus annectens | reverse complement strand
TCCAAAGTAACTTAATGAAGATGTGCAATACCCACTAAAACCTGCTGTAAAACAAATCTGCTTGAAAGACATAAACTTTAAGCAATAAACTCATGCAGTGTAAGAGCACGTTAATTACATTTTCCCATATTACAGCCTGAATTGTAATACATGCATTTACAAACATGCTAACCTATAACAGTCGGCACTTGACTCTTCAAAAACATCTAAGACATTGTATTCTTGGTGGTTTTCTAACAAGGCCCTGAAGGTCTTCTATTTATGTATTGTTTGACACCTCCTAGGCACACCTTGTACAATGTACCTGCAAAGGCAGCCTCTGATGACTTGTTTTCTACTCTTGTACTAAGGTGTACATGACAGCCCTCAGATCACTACTTGACTAGGTTTTGTGTACGTGGCAAATGTTGCTTATTAAGTTCAGACATAATTGAGAAATGCAAGTGGAAATGAGTTCAAAATGAGGAATAATGCCTACCTTTAATAATAGTCACTCTACAGGATTTGATGTGCAAATAGTAGTCTTCAAAAGTTTTGGAATAATGGCACTACTACTGTAGGGAAACAAAGGTTTAAGCAATTCAAATTCTGCATGCATCTCTGTATGCTCCAAAAAGCATAAAGCAGTCATTTGCTAATGTTTGGAATTCTATACCTCTCCCATATGTGACTGTTAAACCAAATATCTGTACCTTACACGACACATTTTTTGCAAAGTGAAAGTTACAGTCTTTTGGTGTTACATCTGGGAAATTTCTCCTGATACTGCACAAAGTGGCTTATTCAGAATCTGATAGTGTGTATTATACAGATGTCGAACAGCCTGTTTTTGCACATAACTAAAAAAATTACTCTCTGCATCATGTTGCAGGCTTTATATGACTTGGTTGTCATCACGGCAAAGGCTAAGGTAATGACCTGGAACAATGTGCTTATGTGACAAATCTGTTAATGGCATACAATTGTGTATATGCAGTAGTCTCACCAAGGTGTGTGTCAGCCACCATCCAAAGTCTTCCACTAGATGTATCAATTTAGATTCTGCTTAGTTGTCAGTAATAGTGCAAGACAATCGGTCTAGATCTTGTACAGAAATTCACCTGATTCTAACTACCACACAGCTGTATCTGTCTTTTCCAAGCAATGTGTAAAAACTACAGATCCAAGTATCTGCTTATGTTGCTCAGTTTATACAGACATTGCTGTTTCAACTACAACTACTGGTGCATCAAAAGATTTTGCCACCTGGAATTTGACATCTGCATATGGACAGTAGTTTTCATTAAATGTTCATCATCTGCTGTGGTTGCATTCACAGCTCTTCCTTCACATTTATCCTTTAATTTTTGTCTACATGCCCAATTGATTTGTTACCAACCTGCTTCTCTCTGTCTACAGTACACATATCCATCTATAGTCAGGAAGTCCTTCGACTTGTGCAGTTTTACCATATTGTGTTATTCCTTGAGGATTCCTAAGGCTTCACACTCTTGTGCTGCATTTTGATGAGAAATAGTGTGCATATACGTGTTTATTTCATTGACATGCGTACACCTTTTTAATAGCAAATGTTTAAGAGCGTTAAACAACACTATTTTCGATATTACGGTGTGTCAACTCTTTAGAAGTTTGATGTTTTGATTGAACTACAATTGGCACCCCGTGTACCATTTCACAATACTGTAAATGGTGTGTGTGTGTGTGTGTGTGTGTGTGTGTGTATGTATATATATATATATATATATACACACACACACACACACACACACACACACACACACACACACATAAAATACGGGTATGTGTAAAATATGTTCTGACTGCTGGCAGTTATGCCTGGATTATGTAGCATTATTACTTTTCAGATTTTTGGCATATCTTCTGCCATAATGATCACTGCTACACAAGTATTGTATAACCCTGAAATTATCCAGAGACTGATATCTGCCCTTCAAGCCTATTTGACAGCATTTTTGGACATCCCCCGAGTAGACCTGGACTTCTGCTAGTAACTGAGATGTTGGCATTACTTTTAGATAAAATGAGAGAGCAAACTGAACCATCTTTAATTCTGTTTGCTAAAAGTGGTGATTATTAGTCTCTATCTGTTCATATGTCTGTCAGCCCCTTCCATGTGACTTCCAGGGAATAAATAGTACCCAGTTTAAGAACCCTTTTTCTAAATTCTTTACTATGTATTGAATTTCTTGTGGTTCTTTCATTTTAAAACTTGAGTTTAGTTTTATGCGATTATTCTCACATGATCAGTGATGCCCCATAGGAAAGATCACCAACAAGTGCTTCTTCAGAAAATGCTATCAGCACTGTGCTGCCTTTATTAAGTAACCTTGCTCCATTATGCCTACGTTCTTCAAGCTTTCTTGGAGTAGAAAAAGCTCATGGTATTGGGACAATGAACATCTGTATGAAGGGCTTCCAAGATGGTTGCACATTGAGTAATAACTTATTTTAGCCCTCCTAGTGTGAAAACAGAAACTCAGCAGAGAAGGCCAATAGACCTGTGTTTATGGGTACATTTCCATAACTGGCTAGTGTGTGTACTGCCTGGATGCCAAGAATAAAGAAATACAGAAGACTTGAAAAAAAAAATCAGCTGCAAAAAGTGAGGAAGAAGCACTGACTGGGGAAGGTTCTGCAGCTGTTGAGCAAAAAACAATGCAACCTTCAGACATGACTTCCAGTAACCTACAGGAAGATATAAGACAACTGCATGCAGACCTGGTTAAAATAAACAAACCACTGATGCAGTATATTAGCACAAACAACACAAGGCTGGAAAAATGGAAGAAGCTTTAGACAGATATTCAGATGAGATGATAAAGCTCCAAAAATCAGAGGTTGAAACAAGAAAAGACTGGCTGAATATGAGACTGCTCAGGAAGAGATGATTCAAAAAATAATAGAATTAGAGGACAGAGCTCTTAGGGAAAACCTGAGATCTTCAACTATACCAGAAAAGCTGGAAAGAACAGGCTGCATTAATTTTATGATAGCACAAATAAGCAGCTGGACTGGTATTCCACAGCAGGAGTTGTTAGTTGAAAGGGCACATCATGTGTATGCTCCAAACCTCACTGAAAGAAAGTAGCCTAGACCTTTAATAGTAAAGATGTAATTCTACCAGCAGAAGGAGTTGATTCTGAGAACTGTGGCAGAAAGACATAGTACTAAAAGTGGGAGACAGCAAAGTGTGGATAATGATTACTCATTTGTACACAAGACAGAAGAGGAGAAAATTTATTCCACTATTCATGGAATGCTGAGATGCAGGTGTGAGATTCAAACTGCTGTACCCAGCTGTCTTCAGGGTATTCTTCCCAGGAGGGGCACAATCATTTTTGATGAAGTACATGCTAAGGAAGAAATACAAAAGTTTGTGCAACAAAAAGTAAGCTGTGAAACAGAAGGAGATTCTACTGCTTGTTTTTCTGGTAATAAAAACCAAAGAGGGACTATACATGTGAAACATTTTCAAATTATATAACAGAAAATGTTGAAGAGAAGAAAGGGAGCACAAGAGTTGACTAGAAGAATCAAGAGCACATTGGAAATGAAGAAGAGACAGGATTTTGGAGATGAACAGTAATAAAACCAATAACTTAATATGAGATTACTGTAGAATAATTATATTTGTGAAGTATGGCAGAACAAGAAAATCTGCAATTTCAGAATTTGTTGGCCTTGTGGGGTACTCTAAAGCACATTATCTACTTCATGTCATTAATGTTTGAAAAGTGCTTTGGGGAGGGGGAGAGGAGGGAGAAAGTTAACTGTAAGTAAAGTTTTTTTTTCTTCTTAAATAGTACCAATTTTGTGGCATGTGATAATTTTTACATGCTGTAACTTAGTTTTTTCAGTTATTTGTAAATGTAGTGGGGTTTGTAAACAGTTGTTGCTGTTCTTCTCCCTTCTGTCTCACCACTTGTTCAGTTATAAGAAATGTAGGCACTGCAATGTATTTGAAAAAAGGCCTAGTTAAAAAGCATGATAAAAGAAAAAAGTAATGTGTTTTTTCTCATTCTTGCAAGGAGAAGTGACTGGATTAAAGACCTTAGATAGATTTAGTAATTTTTAAGAGAGAACATGTAAATCAAAAAGAACATTTAATATTATGAGGCTTTTTCTAGCAAATACATATATGCTCAGTAACAGTTCCACAGCTGGTATTCATGTTTCTGTGGAAACAATCTGATGTAAGAGCCAGGCAGCCACAGTTTCTCTGTCTCCATGGAAGCAATCTGATAAAGAGGAACGGGCTACAGTCTGGTGGATAGTGATTGGCTGAGGGGAAAAAAAAGGAAAAGAGAAATTGGCTAGGAGATAATGTTCCTGAAAGTGATCAAGAGTTTTCCCATAGTAGATAATGTTCTCTGAAAGCATTCAGGGGCTTTCCCAATGTAGTTAATGTTCTCTGAAATCATTAAGGAGATTTCCCAGCTGCTAAATGTGCAAACACAACCTTTAAAGTAGGAAAACTGCAGCACCAGGAAAGCATTAGTTTGGGATAAAATGTGATACAAAAGAACTTGAGCAAGAGGGAGTATATAAATATTTGGGAATTGATGAAGGATCAGCAGTAAACCATGAGCAAATGTGAATAAAACTTGGTAAAGAATACTTTAGAAGACTTAAACTAATCTTGAAAACAGCATTGACATCTAGAAACAAAATCCAAGCTATAAACCAATTTGCCCTTCCTGTCCTAACTTACAGTTTTGGAGTGACTGATTGGCCCCAAAATGTTTTGGATAGATTAGATATTAAAATAGGAAGGATGCTTCATGCTCACCAAATGATATATAAAAATCAGTACATACCAAGATTATATAGTCTCTGTTCCGAAGGAGGGATGAGCCTCCTTGAAATTGATTACATATACAGATCTGCAGTCGTGGGACTCCACACATATCTCTTGACATCACAAGACCCAAACATAGGGAAAGTTTTGAAACATGAGGAGAATAAATCTAAAATGACTTATCTGCTTAACCTAGCAGAAGCATATCGGTGTCAAGTAGGAATGGAAATCAAACCAGAAGTAGAGAAAATCAGGCATCAACTGAATAAAGGTGAAGGACCAGATGAGAAGGCAAGAAATGTGGCAAAGTCTTAAATATAGCTGCAAGTATAGAAAACTTCTGGAGGTACCTCATGTTGGTGATGAATGAATGCAGGAATGGTTAAGGAAAGGTCAATTTAAGTCAAAAGATGAAATGTTAATATTGGCAGCCCAAGGTAATGGGCTACTTACATGCTGGTTTACAAAGTCCATTGAACATGTGGGAGAAACGGACAAATATAGGTTTTGTAAAACTGAATTGGAAACAGTCAGACACCTTGTTGCTGGTTGTGACATACTAATGGCTGAAGGACTGTATACGGAAAGGCACAATAATGTGACAAGACTGTTGCATTGGGGATTGTGCAGAGATTATAGTACTGAAGTGGCTGAAAAACACTGGAAACATGAACCACAGAGCATTATCGAAAATGATGAAGTTTACATCACATGGGATCCATCCATTACCAACAGTTAAAAAAGATATTTGCTAGAAAACCAGATGTAGTGGTCCAGGAAAAGAAGGCAAAAATAGCATTGATCTTTGAAATTGCCACACCCACTGACTATAGTGTCCTGTGTAAAGAGAGACATAAAGTCATTAAATATCAGGATCTGTAAGCAGAAACGAGAGCAATGTGGAAGAAAGATACCCAGATAGTTCCAATAATAGTAGGAGCCAACGGGGTCTTATAAAAAAAGAGTCTACAATCTTATTTAGATATGCTACCAATACTTGTAACTTCGTACGAACTGCAAAATGAGTCATTGCTGGCCACATTGCAGGTGCTGCGAAGAGCACTATTGGCTGACATCAAAGAGTGAAACGATACTAATTTCAAGAACTTCAATTGTACTTTGACTTAGGAATGGGGTCCATTCCCGTCATGGTATTGGAAACCCAAAGGTTTGGAGACATTAAAAAACTGGGAGAGCTATAAAGATAAGACAGAATCAATCAGCACTTAGTAGAAGCACAGGCTGCACCATGCATATTTGCATGGATGACCTTTCTTTTTGGTTAACTCATGTTTGTGAGTGTGGCTGTCAGTTGGGACTTTTGTTCCTGTTAGGTGGGTAAAACTTCAATATTTGAAAGTGTACAATAGTTTTGTGTGTTAGTATTAGGTTAATAGATTTTATGGGGGTATTCAGGGTGTGTTTTTTTTTGTTTGTTTTGTTTGAGGGCTTTCAATAAAACAAAAAGTATTGTAAGATGTGACTTAGGCTTAAATGTATATGACAAGAAACAACTGTATAAAAGTTCAACCTGCCAAACCGTATATGCACGTAACAAAAGCTGGAACTAGACATTTAAGAAAAAAAGGTGTTCTACATAAAAGGTAGGAATAATAACTTTTTTAATACAATGATGCTTTCTTTAATGTCTTTAAATGTAAATGCCTCACAGATAAATACAAACAAAAAATAATGAATTATATTAAAAACTGTAGGGTGCAAATATTTATGTTACAAGGGACACACTTAGAACTGAACATGCTAATTTGATAAAGAAAGGTTTTCAGGGTGGTTATTCAGCAGAATACCTGGGACAATGGAAAAGAGGAGTAGTACTATTAATTGCAAGAAGAGCTACAGTTGTGATAGAAAAAGATAAAGATAATGGCAGATTTGTAGTGCTAAGGGGCTACTGGCAAGGGAGGAGGATTACACTGGCATGTATTTACTTTCCACCTAAAACTGCTGTAATGGAGCTTAAGAAAATTCTGGTAGAAATAATTAGTTTTCAGCAAGGAATATTACTTATAGATGGGGACTGGAATTTGATTTGTAGCAGTGAAGATGTGTCGGGGGCAGAAGGGAAATATAACAAAGGAGGGTAGATTTTAGAAGAAATTTCTGAAAATATTTGTCTTGGAAGATGTGAATTCAGTAATAGGAGTTTGGAGTGAATTTACATATTATTCCCCAAGATATAAAAACTGGGCTAGGCTAGACAGAATTTGCATTTCACAGGAACATGTGCATTTAATTGAATGTCTTGAAACCCACCCAATAACTATTTCAAATCATGCGCCAATAATAGCCAAAAAAAAAAACATAATGAAGTAAAAATGAGACACTGGCACTTTCCCACCTATCTGTTGAAAATATAGGAATTTAAGGAATGGGTAGTGGAGATTATTCAGGAACTTTTAGAGAGGATATAAATTTCTTTTGAATATATAGCTAGAGAATGGGATAAAGTTAAGGTAGGGTGTAAAAATAGGGTGCTGTTAAAGGGAACTATGGTTAAGAAGAAACAAGAATTATTAGAGGGACTGACAAATGTTAAAGTATTGCAGAGTAGGGGGAATTTCACAGAAGAAGAGGAGGATCAACTGTAGAATTTTAACCAGAAAATAAGGGATTACCTCGATAATATGCACAAGCTTAGAAAGATAGCTAGCACAATGACTCAAGCAACAGAAAGTAGAAACAGCTGTTGCCAAATTTAGGGGGCCATAACAAAGAAGATAAGAAGAGATCCTGCAGCGGTATTAGCAATATTTCGGAAAATCTGTGAAAGTCTCTATAAAGCAAAAAAAATGAAAATCAAGAAAATATACAAATGTAAATGTTTATGGAAGAATTAATTATGACAAGGTTAGTGATAGATGAGGGTCAATTACCAGCAGGATAGGAGATAAGATAAAAATTGTGATGCATAACCAATCCACAGGAAAGTCCTCAGGAATAAGTACTATTCCTATTGAAGTTCGGAAGCTAGGAGGAAAAAAACTGATAAAGATCTGGAAAGATTTAACAGTATGTTAAGAGGAGAAGTACCACTGTCCTAGAAGAAAGCAGTGGTAGCTGTAATACCTAAAATAAGGATCCATCAGATCCAGTTTCTTACAGGCCCATTTCAATACTTAACCACAATTATAAAGTGTTCATGTCTATAATGGCTAAAAGAATGTCTAAAGTAATGCCAAAACTGATAGATAAGTATCAGTGTGGTTTTGTGGAGTGGAGACAATTATTTGACAACATTAACAGAACATTGATGATACAGAGGGAATCAGAATGTAAGAAATTGCCATTGTTGTTGGTGGGTCTTGATGCAGAGAAGGTATTTGACAGAGTAAGCTGGGATTTTATGAGCAAGGCAATGGAAGCATTTGCGTTTCCATAAAAAAGACTGGTGAAGCAACATTAAGTTGTGAAAGCGCTTACCGTTTGTCTTCTGCAGTAAAGTACAGTGACTGATTTCCAGTGTGTAACTTTGGTGCCTTAATTTACTTTTGCTAAAAATCATTCTAGTCTGGCAGCTAAGGGATATGTGGGAAGAGACAAAACAAAAGATAATACAGAAACTGAGAAAATGGAATCTTTGTTATATGGATAGTAAGATACAAGCAGTTGCAATTATTTTAGTCTCTTTAGTCTTATACACAGGTCAGGCATATTTTTATCAACCAGAGAAGAAGTTGTGGACAGCAATTAATAAAGAGCTGAAGGACTTTATCCGAGAGGGGGAAACATCAAGAGTCAAGTGGGATAAGATAATTCCAGTAGAGAACAGGGTGGGTTGGGATTACCCAATTTGAAGGAGTATTTCAGAGCTACACAGTTGAGACTCCTGTACATAGCACAAGTAGAAAAATGTAGTTCAAAGTGGAAAGGGATGATAATGAAATATGGGGGAAGCTCAAGAAACAAGGAGAGATTGGGATTTTGGATGCAGGCCTTTAAGGAGAATAGTAATAATCATGTAGAATATTATATCCATAAAGGAGCAGAAAGTATTCTAAGAACTAAACCAACACGGAAGTGGAGAAAGTAGATTCTGCCGATGGGGGTTGACTGCAATTATGGATACAGACAATAGGCAAGATGGGGCTGGAATTTATTGGAGAAAACTGGCAAAGGAACCCAAGGTATTGGGAGCAAATAACTAGAGAGGGAACGATGATCGAATGAGAAGACGCCAAGAATTTATTTGGACTGCAGGTTAGAGATTGCCTTCCCTATCAGGGATTGATATCAGACTGTAGGCAAAGATAAGGAAATAGGGGGCCCTAAACGAAAGACCAGCACTGGTAGAGCTTTTAATATAATCTAGAAGAGAAACTGCCATTAAAAAGGAATAATTAGTAGAGCATAGCATATATTGCCTGATAACTATAAAAATCAGTCAGAGGAAGTTGGAAAGGATAGGGAAGAGAGATTGGATAAGCAATTCACAAGGAAACAGTGGGAGGATAAATATGTATGCATGTCTCCCAAATATATAACAAAATCTAGAAGATTTAGGATTTTTGGATGGGAATAGTTGCATAGATATTTTTATACCCCAGGTCGACTCCAGAGAATTTTTCCTCAGGCAGACAGTAAATGTTGGATTTGTGAAGGGGAAGAAAGAGGTAATTGGGAATATATTTACTGAGAGTGGGGTGAGTTGGTGGACTTTAAGGATTCACTGCTTGAGATGCTGTGTAGGCAGATTGATCTGACGAGGGAGATGATTTTTCGGAGCCGTGATACAGAATCAGAATTGCCTAGACATAAGGCCTTGGTATGTCTAATAATGGTGGCTGCCAAAAAAAGCAATTACTAGAAAATGGAAATCAAAATTTAAAACAACTATACTGGAAGTAGTGAATATAGTAACAGAGGTAAAACAACTGGATTTGAGATCTTTAGGAAAGGGTAGGAGCAAACTACATAGGAAAAATAGGAATTGTGGGAACAGCACATATAAGGGAGGAATGATGTCTAAAAGGTGACAGTACTTAAATGAGCTAAGTAATGTTTGAGTGAGAAAGATTGTGTAGATTATAAGTGATGTATAATGTTTGCAACTGGGTGTGTGTCAGTATGGTTTGTGATGTAAAATACTTGCAACTAGGATTGTGTCGAAGTGGTTTGTATATAAATGTATGATTGCCTATGTAGTAAGTGATAGTTTAATAAAGATGTTTCTTGTTTAAAAAAAAAGGCAGGAATTGAATAATTTATGTAATAATGCTTAGGTTATGTGATATATAGCAATATATATGAAGTATAGTGTTTACGTTAATATAGTTTGATTACTTTGATATAAATGTAAATTTGCCTATGTCACAAGTGATAATTCAGTAAAGGTGTTTGAAAAAATAAAAGGAACATCTGCAGGAGAGCTACAAACTAGTGGCCTTAGGACCAGAAAACAATTCAGTTACTAAAGAAACAGACACAGGAAAATGAAATAGCCTAAAGAAATGAGGACTGGGGAGCAAGCAGGCATGGAGGATGAGGCCATAATAACCCTGCATATCCTGTAAAAAGCTGGGGTTACTAATGCAGTGAGGCAGAGTTTTGGCTACAATAAAGCCTGCTGGCTTCATTGAATAAATTTCTCACCTGTGTAAGCCTCACTCGAAGCATACTGGGATTGTATCATACCCTTTCAGCTAATCTAAGTAGATGTCTTTGGACACCCAGGCTGCATTTCCATTTCTGTGCATCTGTAACAGACTTCAGTCCAGTTCATATTCTGACTACAAAACAAGGAATAGTATTTCTGTTAAGATATCCCTCCATTTCTCCCATGGAAGTCCCAGTAAGCCTCTGACATATTTTGTTTTTTAGTGGAGACATGAAGGACCCACCACAATGTCTGCAGTTCCCGTGTCTGTACAGACAGTTATCCAAGGATTGTGTGCCCCCCAAGCTAGTGCCTTCTTTGATTACAAGATATTCACTAAAGAGTATGTGGCCATGTGACACACAGGGTTAACCCACCCAATTCCCTCCCATCTACATTAAGGAGTGACCTCAACACTAAAAAGAAGAGACCTTTTCCCACCCTGAAATATCAGACTCTGACTTAGATGAGGAGAGTCTTGTCAGTTTGAGACAGATTCCTTTCTGGTTGGAAAGTGTTAATGATGGCAGGGAAACCATCTTGTTTGCTTACCTCAAGAAGATGTTTCTTTGATTGAAGCCTTGGTCCTAATGAGGGAACAGTTGAGTTGGAATACAAAGGAGATCTTGGGTATCCGTGCAATACTTGAAACTCTAAGAAGAGAATGGACTGTGGCCCACTGCAGTTTCTCCTGTATTTAAAGTGATTGAGGACACATTACAGATCCTGTCTCTTAGGCCTAAGTCCCAACCATATACTCCAGAAAAGCAACACAGGTTCTGAAGAATCCAGGAGACTTGCTTATGCCTGTGTAGAATATCTGTAGTGGATCCAGCTCTAGTTTCTATAAGTGCAGACAGGGTTTCCAAGTTGGATGCAGGGTTCAATACACTCTGCAGTGGATAAGGAGAGAAGGGTGTTTGTTTCTTTTGGGAAAAAAGTTTACATAACTTCTCTGCACATTTTTTTTTTAATTGTCAGATTCTCATGGCAAGACAAGGAGACATACTTAAGCAGGTAGAAAGCATGGGCTATGAAATCCCTAATGTAATTTAAGATAGAATGTGTAAACTTACTCATATGTTCATAGGTTGGTACTAGGCTATTGGCCCTAGGGCCTATACAAGCCTAGCCATAACAATTCCCTGGATATTGCTTCCCACAATATTTACTTCCCTGGACCCCTATCTAGCAGGGCAACTGACGTGATCCCTGAGGTGAATTCCCTATCTCCCATCCAATTGTCAACGTTCCTTTTGAAGACGGCCAAGGAGGTGCTCTGCTTGACATGTATGGGCAGTCTATTCCAGAGTATGGGGAGTCTCTGGGTCAGGAACCTATCCCTCCAGCATGTTTTGAGGTGGAAGTCGTGCAATTAAGTGCTTGTGTGATGATTTTGATGCCAGGGGAGTTAGGGGAGGGGGAGTTTAGGGGGTGGTTCAGGTTTGCTCAGTATTGTGTAAGTGTGATTGGCTGTGGCTCCAACCATTACCAGGGTTTGGGAAGGGTAGTTGCTAAACGTTCCATTAAACATAATTACGTTTTGGACTCACTTTCCTTGAAATATTAAAAAAAAAATGGAGGAAAAATTGGAAACCTTCCAGTCGTCGTGGAACCTTTTCATCCTCCCATGCCAAAGTACAAAAGAAACTACTGAACAAAACAATAGCCCTTTTGCAGTAAGAAGTCAGGGATGGAGCAATTTAAACAAATGCAGTCTTTTAAAATTAATTTGGAGAGGAGGTAGGTGCCAAGGCAGGCAGCAGGTTAGAGAAGACAGATTTCCTTCCAACCAATAAGGAAACAATCAGCATTGACTGCAGAGTTGCATTCCCCCAATTCACACATATGCAGGCACACACACGCACATGCACTTCCTGAGAATAAGGCTGTCCTTTTAGAAGAAAAAAGTGTTTTGTGTTTACCTCAGACCATTAGATGAAGGTTATTATTACCATGTTGTAAAACTGAATTCAGAACTTTCCCTCCCTTTCTAGTGATGTTTCCTGTATGTTCTGATCAAATAAAGCTGTTTTTCCTGAATTTGATGCCACATTTGCTCAGTGTGACCATAGAAAGGATCCTCAAAGTAGAGCAAGGTAAGAGTTTTTATTTCAGACTCTACCTGTTAACCATTTTTTTAGGAGACCAATCCTGGGTTTGTATAGATTGAATTTTGTTCTTTCTCGAATGTGTTGAAACTGCTGACCTAGCATATTGTCCTCCATCTGCTTTTACAGGATTTACTAATGGCATCTGTTAGTATGATGGCCACTTTACATGTGTTACATACCTATGCACAAGGAACACTGACAGTTTCATGCTTCCTTGTAAGACGGAAGCAGTAGCAGTTCACACCCTTGTGGTTTGTCATTTGATTCACACTTAAAGCTTCCTCGCTGATAGATTTTCAGTAAGTCCTGCATTCTGACTCAAAGTTGAGGAAAGCATCTCATCCATACTAGGTTACTCATCCTGTCATACATTCAGACCCCAAACCGTGGGCAGCAAAGCAAAAGGAGGTAGAGTTGCAGTATATGTAAAATACATACACACCTCCAGGCTGGTCAAACAGTATGATGCACAGGAAACACTCCAGGTGCAGTTAACAGTTGATAAGACAACTATTCAAGTCATAGCTAGCTATAGGCCTCCAACTTTTTGACTCAAGATGCCCACTCCACCTGTCTGGACCTCTTTGAATCTATCAAGATTCTATCCTTTACCCTGATCCTGGGTGACTTTAACTATCCAACCATAGATTTGAAGAAATACTCATGTCAAAACACAAATGCCCAGCGTTCTTTGATTTTGTCAATGCAGATGTCTTGGACTAGTTGATCGACACCCCCACAAGAGGTGAAAATATTTTGGACTTGGTAATAACCAACATGAGTAACCACTGCAGCATCCCTACAATGTCATCATCCCTGGTAATATCCGACCACAAAGCGGTCACTTTTGAAATCACCATCTCTCCTGACACCCCCCCCCCCCCGCTAGGGTCAAACAAAATACTTCTCCAAAGCGGATTACAACCTCCTAAGGGAAGGTATAAACAGCTTCACAGTCCCCTCCCCCTCCATAAAACTGGCACGTGTGTCAAACCTACACCAAAATACTATATGAGCATTTATATAGCTGCATGGAATCAGGAATACCTGACAGGACAAAATCCTCCTCCTCAAGAAAGAGTAAACCTGTCTGATGGACATCTGCAATAAATAAACTATAATAAAAGGAAAGAAATTGCTGTCCAGGACCAAGAAGGAGTAGGTGCCTAACTGGAGGCAATCTCTCCTTATTCTGACTAAGCAAACAAGAACACTAGTTAAATCCTCCAAAGCAACCTTCGAGTCCAAACTGGCCACATCTACTAAAGACAATCATAAGGCCTTCTTCACACATGCCCGCAGTCTCAAAGGACGCAGCCAGATCTGCTCAGAACTGGTGATCATTGCCTTCTAAAGGCAAAAAATACAGCCTCCATGGGACTCTATAACATCCCAGGTTGCATCCTACATGAACTCCAGCAGGAGCTTGCAGCACCATTAGGCACCCTACTCGACCAAAGCCTGAGTACTGGCTTCATCCCAGCTGAGTGGAGGACAGCCACTGTTATCCCTTTGCACAAAGGTAGAGCATCCACTGATCCAGGAAGTTATAGAGCCGTCAGCCTAACTAGCTTGATCTGCAAGGCCATGAAGCGGATTATCATGGACCTCATTAACAAGGACATTCGCAAGCTCCAGACACTCGATCCCACACAGTTCGGTTTCATCAAGGGGAGGTCATGCCTATTAAATTTGGTCGACTTCTTTGAGACGGTCACCAAAGCCATGGACGAGGGGAAGATGGTGCACACTGCCTACCTTGACCTGGCCAAAGCCTTCGATACTACTCCCCACTCTGGTATAATAAGTTCCGTATGTTACCAGATGGGTAGCAAATTGGCTCACTGATAGAACCCACCTAGTCAAAATAAAGGAAGCCACCTCAAACAGTAGACCCATTATGAAAGGTGTACTCCAGGGATTGGTCTTGGGGATTCTGTTTGGGGTATACTTTTCTGAGGTTCAGGCCAAAACCATTGGGCTATGGCTGACCAAGTTTGCAGATGACTGCAAGCTGGGTGCTGTCACCAATTCCCCAAGTGATGTGGATGTCCTCTAAGAGGGTCTCACCCAAACAAATGACTAGTGCCAGAAACCATGGCCTCAAACTGAATTATCCCCTTTGGGGAGAGTGTCGTCCCCACAAACTATTACATTAATAATAAGGTCCTAAGCATGTAATCAGTCATGAGGTACTTGGGCACCCAAGTTGATAGCAAACTGACTTTAGACCACCATATTGCCTCCGTTGTGTGGAAAGCTTTTTACATGACCCACCTCATTAGTAAGGGTATCTCATCCGGGGACAAGGTGGTCATAACATCCCTGTGTTCTTCCCTTATAAGACTCATTACTGAGTACAATGCCCCTTTCAGCATATACCTCACAAAGCACATGCAGCAGCTGGAGAGATCTCAGAGGTTCCTCACCAGGAGAATCCAGGACCTCAAACATCTACCCTGTACAGATAGGCTAAAGGTTCTATCCCTTTACTCAGTCGCCTACAGAGTTGACCTCTGTCTGGCATACAAAGCAATCTCAGACCCTGCCTTGATGGGACTGCTGCATATCCGCAAGTGAAGCTCCACTTGAGTAACCTGCACGTGTGACCTCAGCCTGGTCTGTGACGTCAGGACTGATTTGTGTCCCAGAGTCTCCCCCTTTTGTGGAATAGACTCCATCTCCACGTCAAGCAGAGTACCTCATTAACCCTTTTTAAGTGCAACCTGAATAAGTGGATGGGGAACTGAAAATACACCCCTGGGATTTCACCTGTGCCTGCTGGACAGTGGCATAGGGTGCTGACTTGTTGGAACATGGGCTAAATTCTTGGGTAGGCTTGTAAGGGCCTCAAGGCCAACAGCCTATTCACTTCCTATGATCCTGTACTATCCATTTCCTTGCTAAAGTGGAAATCTCCCTCAATCTGTCAAAATCAAGTCTGTGTATCATCCTCAAAGACATTTTTTAGAGGAATGTTGATTCAAAAGTAAGCAAACTGTTACTATCTCAGATGAAAGTTTTCTATTGAGACCATTCTTTAATTGTATGGCCTGCAGTTTGCAAATGACAGCCGATACATTTCTAAAGGAATTGGGCAACATGTCAGCCTCAGTTGTGAGGGTACCCTTAGCTAGACTTCATAAGAGGAAAGTACACTGGTACCACAGGAATCTCCGGGAACAGTGCTAGCACATCTTACAGAAAGTGTTGTGATACCCACTGTAAAGAAGAAATTCATATTGTGGTCTCAAGTGTGGGTCCATCCAGGAATGGCCTTTGGGACACCTAATAGTACCTGGAAATGTCTGGGGCATTGTTTGGGGTCATATACTTCTTATTTGAACATTGAGGGAAGGTGGAATATCAGTCTGGTGGGTAACACCATAAATGTCAAAGAATTGATTACTCTTGTCTTTGTCCTGCAGATTTTCAAAGCAGCATGGCACTTGAACGTGATAGGCGGTCAGCTCAGTAGGTTCTCCTCTAGCCCGCACAGTCACACTCATGTCATTATCATCAACCCCCTTTTCCCCCCATTTTCTACATGGGGTCAGGGTGTTAACTGTCACCATCTGTCGATTCAGTGACACACTCCTGCGGCCTTCAACACTCATGCTTGACTGTTGCAGATCTTCTCTCACAATCCATCCACCTTTTTGCTGGATGCCCTTATTTACTCTTACCTTCTTCCTGTCTGTCCAAGATCTTCTTCACTAGATTGTCTCCTGCTTTTCTGCATATGTCCAAACCACTGTCATCTGTTCTGTTTGAGCTTTTCTGTAATTGGATCTACTAGGGGTGTTCCATGGTGTGCATCCGACCACCCTGCTCAGGCACTTCATTTATCTACCTCTAGCTTCCTCATCTGCTCTGCCTTTACTGACCAGGTTTCTGTGCCATACAGTAGCACTGGTTCCACCACTGTCTTGTACACCTTACTTGTCAGCTTCTTTACCATTTTTTCTGTCATACACTACACCTGACATACTGTGCCAGTTGGCTGCAGCCCCTCTGATTTTAGCTTTGACGACTTCATGTAGACTTCCCTTCTCCTCAACCAACCTTCCCAGATACTTGAAGCTGTTAACCTGTTCCACTATCTTCTCTTCTGTCTCATTTCTCACCTTCTTCTGATTTCTCCAATTTGCTGCCATTACCACTGTTTTATCTATACTTAGTTTTGTCCATGTACCTTCAGTTTTGCCTTCCATTCCCCTATCCTTTGCTGAAGTTCTTTCTCAGTCTGCCTGTAATGCCACATTGTCTGTTTTGCAGCATCTTTGTCGAGCTGTCCCCTCCAACCTGTTGCTAATGTAGTCCATCACCAGTATGAACAGCAGTGGGCTCAGAGATGAACCATAGTGCACACCCACTCCCACTGGGAACCCCACTGTGAGACCAAATACTGTTCTTACTTGAGTCATTGGGTACTTGTACATAGCCTGCACTAATTCTACTAATGATTCTTGGACTTTGAAACATTGCAGGACTGCCCAAATCAATTTTCTCTGGTCCTTGTCATATGCTTCCTCTAACTCTAGGAATGCCCAGTTGGACTCTTTCGTCATCTCTAGTTTCTTCTCAGCTATCTATCAGTGCAAACATCTGGTCGGTTGTGCTGCATCCTGATCTGAATCTAAACTGCTCATCTCCCATCTTATTTTCCAGTACTGTATGTATCTGTTTATCAATCAGCCTCTCCAGAACTTTCATGCAATATGTTAGGAATTTGCCTCTGTACTGCCCACAGTTACGAATATCCCCTTTGTTTCATGTCGTGTGTGTGTGTATGTCTACTCTCTCTCTCTCTCACTCTGTCTAAAAACATCCACCTCACTGACCTTTTTATTAAGTATAGGGAATAGATGTTGGATAAAGTTTCTCTTCAGTTGTGTAGTTAACCCCCACACAACTGCCAAATCTTTTCAATTACACATTACCTACAGCTGTCTTAAAGTATCTTACATTACTAAATTTTCAGTTTTCTGCCCATGATTGAAGGTTACTGCAACTTTCCACGACCCCTCCATGAAGTACTTATCAAAATGTGATTTCTGCCTCTCAAAAAAGCGAATTACAATTCCTTGTTTTTCTTGTTGCTCGTCTTAGAAGTAAACAACCAGACCTAACATAATATTCATACATATATTTCCCTTGTCTTGAAGATAAAAAAAAAAAAAAAAATCTGCCTTTGAAGGTTATCTTCATGATTCTGGTCGTCCATACCTTTGACTGTGTTTATTAACTTTTTTGAATACCCTTTAATTAGACTGCAGATATTTAGCCATTCTACATCTCTAAAACAGCACATAGTATTCCACTTGCACTCTAATCAGAGAACTGCAGAGGAGCAAGAGCACAGTTTAATGTAAGTACCTCTTGGAACACAGTTCTGTGAACGTATCTGATAACATTGTTCAAACTTGATTAAGCAACCGCTCTCTTCTGTGATAGCCACTGACTACATCTCAGCAGACTTGCCCTCTCTGAATTCTTCTATCCAACATATATTGTTTTAAAAATGTTGGTGTTGGATTTCAGATGGCAAGTAATCACCTGTGACTGTCTCTTTGGCATTTACCACTATCATATTCAGATATCCTCATTCCTGTAGCTAGATCCACCTCCACTTTTAAAACATCTCTATACAGCTGCATTTTGTTAATTTCTGTGAGCAGTGTCTAAAAGTAATGTCACAAAAACAGAAAGAACTAGTAGACATTTCAGAAACCAACTTATTTCCCCTGTTAATTACAACAGAATCTTCCATACTGAACTGGCTGCCTTCACTCTCTCCTTGGTTTTTCTACTTTTTTTTAGTTTACACCCAATATTCTACCCCTTATTTTCTCCACTATTGTCTAGTGCAGTGGTTCTCAACCTTTTTTGACTTGTGTACTCCTTGGCAGTCCATTTCCCTAAAACTGTACCCCTCATATTTTTGTAATTTATATAGCTGCTTTTATGTCATAATCAATATGCACAATCTCTGCAGAAGTAAAAGTCGTCTGAATAATTCCACTTTGAAGAAGTCTGCAACTATTGAAAAGATTGCTGCTAGCAAACAACTTTATATTTCAGTGTTTCATCTACAAATTTGGTGCCTGCTGCCCTTGAATAAACTGTGTTATATGTCATTACAATGACAGTAAGTTTGACATACAACACAAAGTCTGGCATAACAGTAATGCTGACTATTGCAAAACTTCTGTACTGAAGCAAGGCAAGAGTCTTGGTTCAACTGATTTGATATTAAAACAAAGAAAAACACAGATGATAAATATGGGTCAAGGAGGTGTAGGGTATAAAGCAAAAGGTGAAGGGTGAGGGGAAGAGAACACCACAGTGTGGAAGAGTAGGACATACGAATTATGAGGGACATTATTAAAAAAGGGGGGTATGGGAAGACTGAGGGGGATATGAAGTGACTGAAAAGAGGAAAAATGGCCAGGGTGACAAATAAGTGGATATAACAAACATAGAAGAACAGAGAAGAGTTGGTAGGAGAAAGTGGAGAGTTAAATAGAAAGTGAGATACTCTGACTTGAAAAGTACAGAAAAGGTTGTGGCTTTTAAGCTACTTGAAGTAACCACACAGTTGTAATACCAGTTGCTAGTTCTGAGAAATCCAGCCAGATTTAATCTATGTGCAGTGCTCAACCTCTTACCTCCTGAATCAGGGACAAATCCAAAACTCAGAAGCAAATGCCCAATAAGGGACACTTTTTAAAATATTAGTACTGTTAACTTGAAACATTGACATAAGAGAGTTTGAATTAAACTGCATTTTCATAAGTAAAAAAAGAGTCTAGAATTCTAATGACTGCCACTGTTTATTACGTGTAAGCCACCACGTTTTCTCCAAAACTCACCAGTATTAGGAGGGTCAGAGAAAAATGTTGAGCCAAAATCATGGACAATTGAGAGGTATGCCCTTGCCTGAAGGGATGATCCTGTAAGATCAGAAGAAGTGTATTCCACCAACTATCATTTTGAACATGTTACTTTTTTATAATCTTTTGAAGTGTGCAAGCACCTTTTGCAATTATAAACAGCAAATACATTACAAGTCATGTATTTAAACTCACCAGCATGTTACAAAATCCCCCCCCCCCCCCCCATACACAGGTCATATCAGACCACTCTTTAAAAGCATTCCAGACACAAAACTGCATAAAGCTAGACAGCCAGCTTCTTGGAAGTTTCCAAAATAACACAGTGGAGACCTGGTTCAAAGCAGGGACAGTAGTGTAAACAGTGGGTATGATGTTGGGAGGGATGAATCCAATAATAGTTGGAAAGAAAAGGCTTAAAGCTAATGACAATGCTATGGCACTTACTGAGCGAGGGAGCAGGAATTTTAAATAATAGAACTACATATAGTTGGGTGGAAAGGTAATGTTAGCAACTTTTGCACACCCTACTACACCATGTCATTCTCAGAACTTAAATTTCACTTTTTTTTCAAGACCATGAAGTTATTTGATTTGCAAAAGAAAATCAATCTGTACTCAGATATATGTTATATAAAACACAGTTTTGCAAATAAATAAGTCCTCTTCAAAAACTTAAGTATCATACAGTCCAACTTTGGCAAGGAATGAAAACATCCACTTTCTTATCTCGTAGAGTCTACCATTACAAGAATCGTCCTGCTCTGCTACACTTGAATGTAAAAGTAAAAATGTATTTGCCCGTGTTGATAAAACACCACTGCCCCCATCAGCAAGAAAAGAAACACTGTTTTTCCTATCTTCTATCTCCCTACCCCCATCCCTGTCAGGTAAAATGAAGAAACTACATATTCCTGTAATGATTATATGTTGCTACCTAATGGCACAAAAGTGTTATTTTTTTTTTCTGTTTCTTCTTTTTTTTGTATAACCCTCCAACGTACGGTAGTAGGCTTTCATGCAAAGTTCCCGCATGTAGCACAGAGATGCACAACCTTCTTGTTTTGAGTACGTTACACACTTTCACTTGATTAGATTTTGCCATGCATGCAGGAAAATACCTTTCTCTGCCATTATTCCCACTTACCCCTAAATGACCAGGCACGTACCCTTGGTTGGGAATAGCTGGTCAAGTGTGTAACTATCTTAACTAGATTACTGATGTGAGGATAAATTGCATCCATCCAACTAATCTCCTTTATCATGTAAGACTATATAAGATTAAACTGACATGACTTCTCAGTCACATGCATGCTGCTGCTGATGATCCTTTAATTTTCTGTGCTTTAAAAAGTTTACTGTCCTTTTTAAGTAATTTATGTTGAACAAATAAACTTAGGGAGCCTTCTAATAGAAAGGAGCAGCTCATCCAAAGTTGCCCTTTTTTATTGCTGGTGTGACCCAGGCATTGTGTTATGCTTGGATAAGGAGGAAAAGATACAGGGGATGTCCCTGCGAACATGACTGAGTTCTGCCATATTGACGGGGGGCTTTTTTGATGAGTTGACTCCCAGTGATTTGGTTGAGACATTTTTTTTTTGCAATATTACTAATCGCAGTCAGGTTCTTTTCTTGAATATTAATTTTACCGTAATCATTGTTATTATAACATCAGTAGATTTGAAAAGAAAATATCCAAATTCAAGCTTGTTCTCTGGCCTATGTGGTGCTTAGGCTTTATCAGCAATCAAGTTCAAAAAGTCCTTCTTTGCCAGAAAGAAAGTCTGGTTCATCTTAGTCCCACTCTACCCTCCCAAAATGATACCCTTAATGACACTGCCACACTTTTGCCATGTTATGTTTTTAACTCTCGAGTTTCTGTTTCTCCTTAACTATATTTTGTGTACATGCTGCTTTCAACCTTTCCTTTTGTTAAGGAGACTCTTCTGGTTTTGTTTTCTTCCTTTTGGTATTGCAGTTTAAATGTCTGTACTCTGACTTCACTTTTGCCTATTTTGTAACAAGTTAGGGTGGTTACCATCAAGTCATTGTTTCTTCAGTGTTTGTGTACACCCACCCCCATCTGCTTCTTACTATGTACTGTATCACCATCTTATAGGAGCAACTTTTTATCCCGTCTGTGCCCCAGTCAGACGCTGTGGCTTCATATACACCTTCAGGTTTTGCTTAGATCCTTTCAAGCTGACTCAGCACTTGATAGAAAATTATTCTAAAGCTCAGTGTCTCCTTTGCCATAAATGATTGTTGCATCACCACTTAGTATGAATTGTGAGCTTATGCCTGTACTTTACGTTAGTAAATACCCTTGTTACAAAGTTCATGGTTTGCCTGGATACTGCAGACATCTGCCTTGTTTTTCTTGTAATTACATGCTTGACTGTACATTATTCCGTCACATTTTTTGCATTGAAATCTTAATTTTGTTGTAAGCTTAGCCGACTATCAAAACAGAGTCAGTCAATGAAAACTTACTATCTGCATCTTTCAAGTAGATAAGTACAAGCAATAAACAGAGAATTAAATTGTCATGAGAGAGATTTTGTATATCAAGCTATCTTTTTGTTTGTTTTTTTTTTTTTTTTGTCAACAAAAATAACTAAAAAACATTGGCTGGGTAAGATCGTATTAGAAAAAGGTTATGCTCTCATATGTACATAATTTAGAAATCTTAGGACTCTTATTTTTAATTTGCTTTCATCATTTTTAGAATTGAGAGCATGTCCTTGCATGTCCTTTTTCCGATGTTACTTGAAGAGTGGCATGTGGCTTGTTAGCCACTCTCAGCTTGCTGCAATGTTCCCTGAATATATGTTGAGGAAGTGAGGTGGCAACAGAGGGCACCAAAGAGACATTGTGGAAAATCTAGATACGTCCTGTAGTAAACAACTTTGAAGTTTAATGTATAAATTCTTAAAGGTATTGGCCTACTTTCCTTGCTTCTTGGAGTTGGGCATATAGTAGCTGATTTAGCTATTTCTTTGTAAGTGACTTGAATAAGAATATGTAGTGACAGTCGTGATAAGAGTTCACAGATCA